>NC_063191.1:34259319-34376819 GCF_017589495.1 Alosa alosa | reverse complement strand
GGCTCCAGCATGGACTCGGACAAGCCCGAGGGGGCCAGCCGCAAGAGGGGCGAGCTGCGCCGGGGCGGCTCAGCTGACAGCGCCCTGACGCTCCGCATCAGTCCAGAAGATGGCGCCAGAGAGGGGGGCGGCGAGGACGGCAGGCGGGTCCTCAAGAAGGCCGTGTCCATGGAGCTGCCGCGGAGGAGCCCTAGTCCCGGGGCCGGGGTGATGAGCCAGGAGGACTACGCCCTGAAGCTGGAGCTCATGCGGCAGCGGCTGCTCCGGGGCGGCATGGTGGACAACAAGATGAGCGGCCTGCGCGGGCCGCTGATCGACACCCTGGGGATAGGCGACGACCGGCGCTACACCCGCCGCGTGGGCGCCCCTCCACTCGTCAGAGCCGCGTCCAGCGAGTCCCCCCGGGAGGATGTCCCCAAGACCAAGGTGCTCCGCAAGAGCGCCTCCTTCAGCCAGGGCGACGACGTCGAGCCTATGCCGCTGCACCGGCGCATGGGGGCCCCGCTGGAGATCCCGCTGGCTCAGATTGAGGAGCGCCGGCTGCAGGAGGCCGAGTCCATGTCTTGCCTCGCCGAGCCTCGGCCCATCACCCCTAAACCCTCCACACCGGTACCAGAGCGTCAGGAATCGCCAAGCAGGAAGGAGAATAGCGAACCTGAGAGGAAGGGGAGCAAGCTGGAACAGATGATCGAGAGGATGGAGACTAAGATGGAAGAGAGGACTGAGAAGATGGAGACTAAGCAGGAGGAGGAAACGGCCATGGAAACAGAAGTGGTGACCACAACGGAGGCTGGAAGTGATAAGAGACCTGGAGATGCGGGTGACTCAAGAGTAGCGGAAACAGTAGAGGTCGTTCCGAGGGTGATCCAAAAGGCCTCCACACCTAGTATGATCCAAAGAAGTGTGATAAAGGAAAAAATTGAAGAGGTAGATGAGGAGGAAGAAGAGGATAAAGATGAAGGGACAGTGTATGGGACCGGGATTGATATTATAAGAAAGGATGAAGAGGACGTGCACCCGCCAGTTAGATCACCAGATATCCCTGGACTCTCCACCCCTGTCATGGTGGCACCAACACCCCCGACAGCCCAGACTTCAGTCGTCTCAACCTACATGACGCCGTCTCCAAGTCGGGTGGTACTCCCGGACGGCAGAATGTCGGCTTATGCCAGCATAATGCAGACTATTGCTGCACCAGCCGCCCCACCAGCCAGCGGTTCAGGCAGAACCGCTGCTGCACCAGGCCCTACCCAATACCCCCCATCAGTGCCTGTCTACACACCCGTGTTCCCTGAACCAACACCGGCGTTTGCTGAGACTTCTATTGTCCAAACCCGGGAGCACCCGGCTGTCTTCTCCAGGGTCGCGTCCCCGGAGCTTTCTGCCATGGAGCCGAGTCCGCCAAAGACACCCACGCCTCGCTGCTCTCCCATGAGGGAGACCCCGACGCCGGGCGGAGGCAACTTCAAGGACATTGCGTCCGAGGAAGTCTTTGAGGCTCGCTTCAAGAAGCGTGAGTCATCCTTGACCCGTAGCCTCAAAAAGCTCTCCTGGCAGAAGCCCGAGGAGAAGCCGGTCGCGGTGCCTGCCGAGGACGCAGATGAGCAGGTCTACCGCCCTGGAGATGTTGGGGCTCCGCTCGAGCTCGTGCCCAAGAGGCTGGAGGAGAAGTCCAAGTCGGTCCAGGATCTCCGCGAGGCCCAGAAGGACCCGGGCTTCATGAGGAGGCTGTCCATGCGCCTGAGGAGGACACCGTCTGAGGAGCGCAAGGAAAAGGAGGAGAAGGCCAAGGAGGACGAGCACGTCTCGAGGCGCAGGCTCTCCTGGGCCCTGGGTCGCCGCGGCTCTCAGGAGAAGAAGGAGGTGGAGATGGTGAGGATGGATGGCGGGGTGGAGACCCCGGCAGAGCAAGAGAGCAAGAAGTCCGCCGAGTCTCCGGTCCTGGCCATGCGCAAGAAGATCGGCTCCACCGTGGCCGGCATATCCATGCGGATCCGCAGCTACTCGGAGGAGAGGAAGACTAGGACCCAGGAGGAGGAGGGCAGCGTGACCAGGAGGCCTTTCCTGTCACTCCTGCGCCGTACCTCCACTGGGGCCTCCTCTGAGTCGCTGGAGTCCATGTCCAGCGTTCAGTCCGACGCCACAGCCAAGGGTACGAACACATTCCCTTACGTATCAGTATACTGGACACTAGGTTTCAAGGTTACACACTGAATGATGTAAAGTGTTTGGCTGATTAATACCCATCGATGAAATTGTTTCATCACAAAACATAGACTGTTGAAAAAGAATCAACTTTCAGGGCTCATAAGGATGTCCGGTATGTAATTCAGAAATGCACCTCCATCTGCTTTGGCATGTCATGCAAGCTGGTTTGTCATTTCCTCTCTAGCGGCTGCTGAGACTGACCGGAGGTCCAGGTGGGACAGATGGGGCTTGAGCAGAAGCAAGAGGGACAAGACGGTCTCCCAGCCTGACATCCCGACCGCCATCGCCAGGGAGAACGGCTCGCTCTCGCGCTCCCGCCAGTATTCTCGGCTGACCTCAGGTGCGCCGGCTTAATCTCATTTCGACTAGAAATGTCTCCCGTGATGAGGCTCATGTGGTGCCGTGGTCGTCTGGCTGCTGCTGATAATGGAATGCCATATGCTCCACCATGCTTCTTCATATAGCACAGTGTTTTCATACAGTACAGGGCAGACATCATGAAGAGGAAGCACCATGCACATTGAAGAATGAATGTCACCAGTTAATTGCATATCATTATATAAGACCTTCAGTGCCTCATCTCTCTCCATTTCTTTTCTCTCTCTCTCTCTCTCTCTCTCTCTCTCTCTCTCTTTCTGTCCTTTGTTTTTCTCTCTTTCCCTCTCCCTCTTTCTCTCTTTCTTTGTCTTTCCCTCTATCCCTCTCTCTCTCTGTCTGTCTTCCCTTCTCTCTCCATCCCTCCCTCAGATTTCCCTCCTGTGTTCCACATCAAGCTGAGGGACCATGTCCTCCTAGAGGGAGATCCAGTTACTCTGAGCTGCCTTCCTGCTGGCAGCCCCCACCCACACATCCAGTGGAGGAAAGGTAAGCTTCCTCCTGTCACATCAGGAAGAGGGGAGCTCAGCGTGGGTGACAGCAGCTGAACTTTATTTATTTGCTTTGCTCAGAGGCCTGTTTTGTTTTCTGCACAGGGAGACTATCCTCCTTGCGGAATGAATATTGATTTGTCTGCATCTAGTGCACCAAGTGGATCAGCTTTCAGGATGTTTGTAATTCATATGCAATGTTGAACCTACCTATGAAACCTCCTGCACTCCTCTTGTTGGGGTTCATTTGCCATACCCTTAATAATTCATCAGTCTTTTTCTGAGTTTCAGAAATGTCATATATTATATTGCATTCTATCTGGATTTAATCCAGTAATATCCATTAACATCCATAAGGTCCCAGACACCTCAATGTGCTGCAGTTTGGCTGCATTTTGGCTAAAGAAGAGATTATGCAGAGGTGTCCCCAAAGATTAATGTGAATGTGTCATCAGATTCTGCACATCTCTTAGCATTTTCTAAGAGTCCCCTTTATTGTGTCTATCCTGCACTTAGTAATAAATACTCGGTCTATCAGCAAGCTTTGTGCTGACATCACCACAGCTTAGCAGTTTATGTTTGGCTTCTTAAAGCATGCTTTGTTTTGCAAAATTTCACCTCAAACTGAGATCCCCCTGTGGTGCAGCAAAGCCAAGTTTTAAACTGTAAACATAAGCCTATTTTAGACACCAAAGCCAAAGCTTCTGAACGCCCCAACCAAAACTGGAATTAGCCAAAACACACGAGAGGGAGGTCACCACACTCCAGTTGGTGGTGGCAGCTGCTCACATTGCTGTGGGTTTTCTTGTTTTACCCAGATAAGAAGCCGCTGGAGATCGACGCGCGGATGAACATGATCTCCTGTCCCGACGGGAGGCAGCTGCTGATGATCATGAAGACCACCAAGAAGGACGCGGGGCTGTACGAGTGCGTGGCCACCAACCCACTGGCCTCCGTCACCAGCTCCTGCACCCTCTCCCTCGCCCGTGAGTCTCGCCCGCAGGTTACAGAGTTCTGAGAGGGGATGAGCAGATCAGAGAGAGAGAGAGAGAGACAGAGAGAGAGAGCGAGAGAGAGACAGAAGGAGAGACATAGAGACAGAGGACAGAGAGAGAGAGAAAAAGAGAGAGAGAGAGTTAGTTCAGCCTCACTAATTCAAACAAAGTTTGTGTAGGTTTGGTTACATAGTCTTATTTATGTTACCAAAACACATTTGTATTTACCTGCAGGTTTATATTTTACGAATTCAGTACACACTTTTACCCAGAGTTGAATTTGAATCTTTTGTGACTGGAAGGGAGGTAGAGAGGAATAGAGTGAGAGTGAGGGGAACTGGAGGGATGAAGAGGGGAAGCCCACAGGCCCTCACACAGCGCCTGCCTCTCCAGTCTCCACACCCAGCCGCCAGCAGCCGGCCTGAGGGTGGGACCCAGGATCACAACGCATTGGGCTTGTGGGCATGGGCAGAGCCAGGGCGGTTGGAGCCTCGCTAATGCTCTGATTAGAGCCACAGGCTCATGAAGCTCCCCAACTTAGTTATCAGGCAACAACAGCTGGGCTCAGGCATCAAGCCCTCTGACGAGAGATGAACGCCAGTGAGAAAGGCAAGGTGACAACACAGCCCAGCAGGGGTCCTCATATGACTTTCGGAAATTCTGATATGGATATGGTCAGCTGCAGATAATGGTGTAGTCTGTACTGCATTTGGAATTTTATTTACCACGTTTCTAACAAAACATTCTATGTACACCAATGATGACCAGTAGAATGTGTTTGGAATTTGCACGACTGGGGGTTGAATGAATGGATTTATTGAAGTTCAAGATAGACTATTTCAAAGACTAAGTGAGTGATCGTATTTATGAACCGGTCTCATATTGTATGTGATTAGATGATAATGATGTCCATCCCTGCAGGTCTCATATTGCATGTGATTGGATGATAATGAGATCCATCCCTGCAGGTCTTCCCAACCGCCCGGGGACCCCTGAGATTCCGCAGCGCTACAAGAACACGGCTCTGGTGGTGTGGAGACCCTCGGACACTATGGCTCCCTGCACCTACTCCCTGGAGAGGAAACCAGAGGGTGGGTGACCCCTGCATTCCCTCGGCCATATACCACCTGGATTCTTTTCCACTGACTTTTATTTCTTTTTATAGCCATAATAAGTCTGTTTGCCCTAAGGTGTGTGTGTTATTCACTGTAGTGTTGCTGCACATTTCATGATGGACCTCAGTAACCATGTTTGACTCTTTAGCACCACCATTTGGATATTTTGAGTATTGCACTTTTCCTATGATGTTTATTTTTTTTCTGGAAAATGATCAGTTGCCAAGTTGAAATAGTGACGATAGTTTTACAATGTGTATTGCTATCCCAATGGCAAAATGTTTCTGAAGTGTTTTCATGGGACCAGATGCTTTGGAAACAAAGACATTTTGATTCAGCTCTTGGTCATTTTAATGGTTATTACTGTTAGATACTGTAATACTTGAATATTTGTGTTTCTGTGCTAAGTAGGATCCATTCCTCCCCTAGCATAGATTCTAAGTTCAGTGATGAAAGTGTGTCCTACTAAAATGTAAAATGTTTGCAGTAAGCCTGAAGAAAATGTAGGTGTATTTTAGTTATATTTTTCAGCAATATTTTTCACTTACTGCAATGAATTGTCCTGTCTTCTAGGTGAGGCCAACTGGCTCATGGTGGCCACTGGTGTGGCAGACTGCTACTTCAATGTCACTGACCTGCCCGCCTCTGGTGCCACCCGGTTCAGAGTGGCCTGTGTGAACAAAGCTGGACAGGGACCCTACAGCAACCTCTCAGAGAAGGTGGTCCTGGACTCTGCAGGTATGGTGCATTTGCAAATGGATTTTTACTCATAAATCCCCACTAACAGAGTGTAGAGCTTATCTTAGAAGCTAATAGTTTAAATGTGTTAGGTAGGACAACTACTGTCCAAATACTCAATTTATGTTCAATACACTTAGTTTGTTTATATTTACATTTTTGTTAGACTACAATCGTAAATGGTTGTGATATTATTGCAATTTTTGACAGAAACTCCAAAATCCACTGGAGCTGTTGTGGTGAAGACCGTCCCTTCAGCACCAACGGTGGTCACGTCTTCCATGACTGTGCCCCTGAAACCTGCCACCACCAAACCTGCGGGTCCCTCCTCCACCGCTCCTACCCAGCCTGTTTCTCCCTCGGCTCCAGCCCAGCCCAGCAAGCCCACTGCTCCTGTGCAGGCGGTCGCCGCTCCCACCTCCACGCCATCCCCCACCCCCGCCCTGGCCCCAGCATCTGGCAAAGCCACGACCACAACCACGACCACGACTGCCAAAGCTAAGAGCACCCTGAACATCACCATGGCCAAGCCCGCGCCCCCCAGCACCCAACCGCAGGCAACAGTGTCAGCTGTTACCAAACCGCAAGCGACAGCCGTCACCAAATCACAAGCGACAGCCGTCACCAAATCACAAGCCCCAGCCGTCACCAAATCGCAAGCTGTCACCAAACCTTCGCCCCCTGTGATCCTTCCCAAGCCACAGAGTCCGATCAACGTGGTACCCCCCCATGACCAAAGTTCCCCCTGTCTCCCCACCACCACTGGTCTCAGCCCCGCAGGCCATTGGAAAGCCGATCTCGACGGTGCCGATGTACACCTCTGCCGCCGGCACCACCTCACCCGCACAGGGGGCCCCCACCACCCTCTCCACTGCCCTCTCGCCCCCTGTTGTGTTGGTGACCAGCCTGACCCCAGTTGTGGAAGGCACCCAGGGCCGTATGACGCCCAGCGGACGGATGACACCTTCAGGTCGGGCCACCCCTTCAAGTCTCAGGGTGCCCTCCGGAAAGCCTGGAGAGTCCATGTTGCGCCAGGGGGTGCCGCAGAAACCATACACCTTCATGGATGAGAAGGCCAGGTAGATACTACTACTGGAGATGCTTATAGTGACACTGACAGCATATACCATTATATATATATATATATATATATATATATATATATATATATATATATATATATATATATATATATATATATATATATTACAATATATAATAATACAAATAATATTACATTTACATTATATTATCTTCTATGGTGTTGCTCTTCTGAAAAATATCTTCTGTATAAGTACAAATGCTCCCTACTTTAAAAGCAACTTAATTCGCAAACAACATTCATGTGTTTTCTTAGGTTCAAGAGCTTGCACAAAAGAGTCTAAAAACAAGTGTAGCTTATTGAAGTCATAAGGATGCAGGTGTTGAAAAGGTCACTGTTCTTATTTCCAATCGCCTCACAGGGGTAGGTTTGGCGTGATCAGAGAGTGCCGGGAGAACGCCACTGGCAACCTCTTCATGGCCAAAATTGTGCCGTACGAGCCAGAGAACAAGAAGTCTGTGCTCCAGGAGTACGACATCCTCAAGTCCCTCCACCACGACAAGATCATGGCCCTGCACGAGGCCTACGTCACGCCGCGCTACCTGGTCCTCATCTCCGAGTGTTGTGTGGGGAAGGAGATCCTCCACAGCCTCATCGACAGGTCAGTAAGGAGGCACCAAAGTGTTCTGTTGTGACAGTCCACAATGAATGAATACTGTCCCTTAGTCTGGGCCTGTGCTTTGTACACACAAGGTTCAGCTGTATCTTGCACCAGATCACTTGTGCTCTGTGTCTCTCTTATGCAACATTTCTGACAGTGAAGTGTTTGTTTGCTTGCTAAACAGGTTCCGCTACTCTGAAGACGATGTGGTGGCCTATGTCGTCCAGATACTGCAGGGTCTCGACTACCTTCATAATCGGCGAATCCTGCACCTGGACATCAAGCCAGACAATATCATCGTGACGCACATGAACGTGGTGAAGATCATTGACTTTGGCTCTGCTCAGACCTTCAACCCCCTCTTCCTGAAACAGTTCAACCCACCACTGGGAACCCTGGACTACATGTGTGAGTAGTAGTGGTTTATTATGGCCTGTGTCTTATGTAGTTGGACTTATAGTTTATAGCTTATAGTTGTGTGTAAGAATCTGATTTTCCTAACTGATGTGGTTGTAATGTGTTACGAATGTCTTAGATGTCGATCTGTTTTTTTTTTTTTTTATGGTTGGACTCATGTTGGTGTGTGAGTGTGTATTGGTGCCTATTTTGGGTTTGTGTGTGTGAAAGAGGGGAAGATTATACATGTGTTTTATTCAGTGTGCGTGTTTGTGTGTGTGTGTGTGTTTTATCCTGCGGAGAAGGATGAGGGACCGTTCATGTATGCCATTGTCAGAATACAGATGCAGTTGAACGCTTTAGGATTACTATAAATATACATGGGTTCTTCCCAAACAAGCACAGTACATAGTTATCTATTTCAAAATGTACACTCAAAACATGTTGAGGCTTATGGTTCTTTTCTAAATCTAAATCTTCCCAACAATATGTTTCTTTCAATTTCACAAGGCATTTTTGTTTATCACCCTCCTAACTAAACAGTCATTTCTCTCCCCTTTGCTCCTGTGGGGCAAATGCTTTTCCCTCTCATCTCTCCCCTTTGCTCCTGTGGGGCAAATGCTTTCCCCTCTCATCTCTCCACTGTATTTGCTCCTGTGGGGCAAATACTTTCCCCTCTCATCTCTCCACTGTAATTGCTCCTGTGGGGCAAATGCTTTCCCCTCTCATCTCTCCACTGTAATTGCTCCTGTGGATCCCGGGCTGCTCTCTGTGAAAGCTCCTGAGATGCTGAAAGGGGATGTGGTGGGGCCGCCAGCTGACATCTGGAGTGTAGGCGTCCTAACCTACATCATGTGAGTACTGAGTCGAGTGCCACCCTCGCTCTCCTCTCTTCTTCCTCCTCTTCTTCTTCTTCTTCCTCTTCCTCTTCTTGGCTCTCCTGCTGCTAAAGCATCTGCAGTATATGTATCTCAGAGGATTCAAAGCAAATTGATCTTTTGTTGATACCACAGTCCCACCATCACATGTTGTTTGTTTCACAGTCAATATCCATCATGAATATGTTGGTCAACACCACGGCCCATTTAAACAACCATTTTAAGATTTTTTTACCTTAAAATAACGTTTCCAAAATCATTTTGATGGCACGTAAAACAGTTTTCTTCAATCGCTAACAAGCGCTTACCCATACTTCAGATACTTTTTCTAAACTCTTAACACAGACTCACACCTAGAAAACACAATTGGCCAAATGGATAATTTCCTTCTCAAAAACACATTTTGTTAAATATATTACTAACACATATTTCTCTGCACACACTAACTTTACCAAAACACTGGAAATCTGACTCAAAATTAAATTACTCTGTCAAAGAATGACACTTGTTTTCACTTCACAAGGTACATGCATTCAATCAAAGTACACCAGGTTTCAAAATACTGGCTATTGTTGACATTACAAAAACTGCATAGACTTTTATGTTTCAGTTTTACAGGTATTTCCATGCAATTTCCGGTGGGCCGCTTCACTTTTGGGCCGGTCGAGGAAAAAAATATTTACATTTGTCACGTTAGTCTAACTTCTCTTAAAGTAGGCTACACGTTCCGCATTCTGTGCATGGCACCGTTGCCTCTGCATGGGTTGTAGCCTACCTTGTGAGGGAGTTCTCCCCTCCCAAAAAGAGTTGGTTGGGTCCTTATAGCCCGTCTTTTCCAAAACGTTTTCTCAGATACGGATAGCCGGGCCGGCCCTACAGTAGCCATAAGCGTCAGGAAGGATGGATGGTAGAAAGAGGCCAGGAGGGACTAAAACGGCCAGGTAGATGCTGCTAAATGTGCCAAGCTTCTAGATTAGGCCTACAGACAAAAGTGGAAACTGGTAAAGAGAGATAGCCTATAGGCAATGATTATTAGCAGTTATTGGGCTAATATTGGACGTTTGTAGCGTTGTCAAGCTATTTGCAAGCAACATATTACATTTCTTAAAATATTAGCCTTTTGTATCCGATTCATAGACTTTGCAGTATGCAAATATTAATAACAAAACTGAAGTTTGATCTGTGTAGGCCTATGCGGTAAAAATTGTAGCCTCTGAGCAGCAGATCAACCAGTCGACCACTAAAAAGATGATGAGCCCGAAATTAGTGACGAAGAGGCCATGACTACAGGGACAAGTAGAGAGGATAAATTAAAGTTATTTAATGTAAGAAAGAGCAGAATATTTATGCTACATGATGAACCTATATGCCTTGTTTGCTTAAAAGAGGGTGTAGTAAAGGAGTATTCTAAATCACCAAACAAAAATATAGCCTACCCATGCAAAAAACATGAGCCTAAACATTAGTTCAATATGCCTCTTTGTGGAAGTGTGGGATAGGCTACATTTCAAAGGCTTTCTTTCTTACTGTCTTTCTTTCTTTCTGTTTTTGTTAACTTGTGGAATAGTGGAATATTTTTTGTTAACTTCTCAGTTGAAGTGAATTAATATAACCTTTACACATTTGTTGAACCATGGTACTAATAAAAACTACAGGATAGTAAGAGCTGAAATGTTGCTTCATTTATCCAATTTCCACCACTATGGAAAACGTGGGCCGGTCTTGGGCCTGAAACTCCCGGGCTGAAAAGTGGCCCCACTCCGGCCCTGTTCAAAAGCATTCCAGTAAAAAGCAAATCAGTTTATTTTTTCCTTTAATGTTTACTACAGGAGGTACAGTAGAAATACTGTTTACAGTATGACAGAACAGAAAAAGTTTTACAGTATTGCTTACAGTTAACAACAAAATATCCATGAAACACACAAGAGCATTCTGAACAAAAAAAAAACAACAGCAAAAAGCCCAGATAAAAGGGAGGGGGGACTAAAAAAAGCACAAAATCTGCGATCTTCAGGGTTAGGCCACATGTTTTCATCAACATCTCATTGATTACATGGTCAATGATAGTGACACGAATTTCATCACTGACAACAGTTCTTGCAACCTTTGGAATGCCACCACCACGCATTCTTACACCTCTACCTTGCCCTCTCTTTGGGCCTGCTCTTCTCCCTGGCCCTGCTCCTCTCACTGCTCCTGCATCTCTCACTGCATCTCTCACTGCTCCTGCATCTCTCACTGCACCTCTCACTGGGCCTGCTCTTCTCCCTGGGCCCCTTGCTCTTACTCTTCCTCATCCAGACATTACAGTGTTTGTCTGTTTCTGTTTCTAAAAACATCACTCCTCAAAGTCCTCCTTTTACTGTATACGTGTCAATGTAATAGAAAAAAATAACCCCTGCCACTGAGTCTAAGCCAGACTGGAATCAGCTGTGGTTGGCCCAATTTACCCAACATAAATCAGTTGTGTGTCAATTATTCAATTGTTTGTTTATTATCAGCTGAGATATATTGTTTTTGATATCATTGCAGAAGCAGAGGTTTTTATACTGTATCTAAGGTTTGGAATATTGTTTTTGCTATTGTGGGATGTTGTGTGTTAACATTCTTAAATACTGCAAAAACAATCCATCATTTTGTTGGGAGGTATAGCTTGTCTGTTAAGAAAATGTAAGCATTGTGGAAATGTGTTCACTGACTGCATATTGTGTGAAAACGACATGAAATGTGTGAATGGTATGGCCACAAAAGACCGATGCTGTGCTAACTGTATTTAGAGTTTTGAAAATGTGACAACTGGTTGGACAAACGCTTGTTAGCGACTGAAAAAAACTGTAATAGGGCAAACAACAATTCTGCCGCACTCTGAGCATGTTGCATCGCTTATAATTTAGACTAAGTAAGTTGCTGTCGCGGGTCGGAGCGAGAAAGGAAAATGGATGACTAAATCAAACCACAACAAATATCTAATCATGAATGTATAATTTACTTCCATGGCAACAAGTTCTGAAGATATAATGTTCACTATGCGCACAAGTCATCTTGGTTACTATCACTGAGTGGCAAAAAGATGAATTACAGTTTTTTTCAGTCGCTAACAAGCGTTTGTCCAACCTTTGGACAAACGCTTGTTTGTACAAATAGGTTTGTCCAACCTATTTCTTCCTGATTAAATAATGTGCTGTAAGTATGGTGAAGGGACTTACTATTGCAAGCAGAGTACTTTATGTATGATGTATGTGAGTGATGACAGTGAAGATGTGTGTGTGGGCGGGAGGGGAGTGGAGCAGTGACTGTGTGTGTGTGTAGTGTGTGTGTGGGTAGGTGGGGGCAGTGTGCTGTAAGTATGTAGAGGATGTGTGTTGGAGAAGATCCTGAAGACAATGTGCTGTGTATGTAGGGAGGGGGGGCAGTGTGCAGCAAGTATGTAGAGGAGGCTTACTGTAGCTAGCAATGTGCTGTATGTATGTGAGGTGATGACAGTGATGATGTAAGTGTGTGTGTTGGGGATGGGGTGAATTGAATAATTGACACACAACTGATTTATGTTGGGTAAATTGGGCCAACCCCAGCTGATTCCAAATTTAGCAAAGAAAGACAAACACTGTAATGTCTGGACGAGGAAGAGTAATAGCAAGGGGCCCAGGGAGAAGAGCAGGCCCAGTGAGAGGTGCAGTGAGAGATGCAGGAGCAGTGAGAGATGCAGTGAGAAATGCAGGAGCAGTGAGAGGAGCAGGGTCAGGGAGAAGAGCAGGCCCAAAGAGAGGGCAAGGTAGAGGTGTAAGAATGCGTGGTGGTGGCATTCCAAAGGCTGAACAACAGTTGTCAGTAATGAAATTCGTGCCACTATCATTGACCATGTAATCAATGCGATGTTGATGAAAACATGTGGCCTAACCCTGAAGATCGCAGAGATTAGATACAGTAATTTTGTGCTTTTTTTTTAGTTCCCCCCTTTTTATCTGGCTTTTTTGCTGTTGTTTTTTTGTTAAGAATAATCTTGTGTGTTTCATGGATATTTTGTTCACTGTACTGTAAAACATTTTCTGTTTTATCATACTGTAAACAGTATTTCAACTGTACCTCCTGTAGTAAACAGTATAAAGGGAAAAAAATGATTTGCTTTTTACTGGAATACTTTTGAATGTGAACATAACATGTAGACATACAGTTCCCAACAAAGAAATTTAGTGTAAAAATGGCACCTGTAAAACTGAAACATAAAAGTCTATGTAGTTTTTGTTATGTCAACAATAGCCAGTATTTTGAAACCTGGTGTACTTTGATTGACTGCATGTACCTTGTGAAGTGAAAACAACTTTTACTTTTCTTACAATTCTTACTTTGACAGAATAATTTCATTTTGAGTCAGATTTCCAGTGTTTTGGTAAAGTTAGTGTGTGCAGAGAAAGATGTGTTAGTAATATATTTAACAAAATGTGTTTTTGAGAAGAAAATTATCCATTTGGCCCATTGTGTTTTGTAGGTGCGAGTCTGTGTTAAGAGTTTATACAGTCTGCTGTCCGTGCATTCCCTCTATATCGTATCCGAGTTATCTTTATAGTTTGTTACAAAGACGCACATTTAGTATATTAATATTAATATTATTGCATCCAGTTATAGTTATCCCTCCTTGTCTTGTAATATGTTCTTTCTCTTTGACATGAAAACATAGCACAATGTTGTTGCCTGTCTGAAGAATTCAAATATGTATTTCTTTACCATGAATACCCTGTTTCTTTTGCATTTTACACAGTTTATGAAAACTGTAGAATATACTGTATAGGAGTTGTATAACTGTATCTGATGTGTTTAGGCTCAGTGGGAAGTTGCCTTTTACGGACGACATGCCGATTGATCAGGCCGAGACAGAAGCCAGGATCCTGGCCGCTAAGTTTGACCTCGGCAAGCTCTACCAGAATGTTTCTCAAAGTGCCTCTCTGTTCCTCAAGAAGATTCTGTGCAGCTACCCTTGGTCAGTAACACTTTTTAAGTGTCTAAAACACAAATATTTATCTGAAAGGTGCCACATTTTCTCACAGAATATTTTTTATTTGTAAATATTTAATAAATTGTAAAGAGTTTGGTTCCAAAACACTATATCTCCATTTTTAAAAACATTAAAAAGTAGTGGATACCGAATACCGAATTACAGTTCTTCTTAGAAAACAAAATGTACAAAAATGATTTATGAAAATTCAGTAAAATGGAGGATATTGCATTTTGGAACCAAACTCTACTTGAGACAAGATGTGAAATTCATTTTTCAAATTTGTGCTTATCATATGTTAAAAGAAAATCAGCTCTCTTTCATGTAGCTACAGAACACACACAAAAACACACACATTATAACCATAGTCATAATGATTCTAATTTACTTCGACTTCTGGTCCTTTGGTAGGCCAGCATTGTGGCCATATGTATCACCTCCACTTGTGTTGTGTTCGTATTCTCCACCAGGGCCCGACCCACGATCAAGGACTGCTACAACAACGCCTGGCTGCAGGATGCCTATCTGATGCGTCTGCGGCGACAGACCCTCACCTTCACCACCACGCGCCTCAAGGAGCTCCTGGTCCAGCAACAGCAGCTCCGCACCGGCGCGGCCACCAAGCACAAGGTCCTCCTGCGCTCCTACCAGAGCTCGCCCACCACCCCCACTACGCCCACTACTCCCGTCACCCAGTGACCTCCTCCAACTTATCTGCACAGAAGGAGGGACTCGGGGGCCACAAGAAAGAAGCCTGCCAGGGTCCCCTCAAAGGAGGCTGGCTGGGCCGAGAGGCACCCCAGGGCCCCTTCTCTCTCTCCCAGGGGGGAGGACAGTCCTGGTAGAGCCTGGATGGGCCACCTGTTTATGTAATAATGTAAGCACACCAGGCTTGAGGGCGCCAGGCTCCAAGTACCCAGCTCCTGCTCACTCCACCACCGAGAGGTCCACTCCTAGGTGAGACCCTGAAAGCAACACTGAACACTGAGAACTCAGCATCTCACACAACCGGACAGTAATAACGCACCGGCTCTCAATGTCTTTTTTTATCTCTTTTGGCGGTTGGCAGCATGCTCAGTGGTTTAGTGTTCATTGTCTTGGATCTTTGTCCTTGACCCTAACCCCTGCCTCCTTCCTTCTCCCTGGTTCTCTTGACATTCTTCTATTCACTCAACTTTTTTGACAAAGCTTTACTAACTGTTCACAGTTGATGTGTCCTTCTTTGAGGGATTTCTGGACCTATCAAGGTAGAGCCCAGTAACAGTATTTTCTCACAAACTCATTTATCAAAAGAAAAACACTAATAAGTAGATGACTATTTGCAAGAAAATCAAAAGCATAAGAAAATGTGTCAATGTGTAATTCTGTTTTGTCCCCTTAGGTTGAGCGGGGGCCTTGCAATTTGTGAAGAATATGGTGTATGTCTTTTTTTCTGATAGTTTTTATGACCTTAAGATACTCTTTTATTACAAGTAATTGTCATAGCAGTGACATATCTAAATACTGAATGTTGACTTACGATGAACGGGCACTCTAAATTCTCGCAGTTGTGTAAGGGGACATTTGGCCGTTAAGATCTCTTAAATACAGTGTACTGCTAGAGACTAAAATTAGTCAAAATGATGTCAAGACATTTGTTCGTCATCACATCTTACATAAAAGGTTGCTGAAAGTTAAATGAAAATCACCGAAACATTCTTTTCTTTGCTAAATGCTTCATAAAACTGATTAAAAAAATCTGATGAATGAACATTTTATGTGCTAATGAAAACGATGTTGTTGTCTTTTACATAACGATGTTAGTGGAGCTAACTCACTGTTCTTGAAAAAAATTAAAACATTTCGGTAAATTGATTTAGCCAAAAAAAATTGGAAATGAGAAATATCTCAATTATTTTATTTTTTTTATGTTTGGAGGTATTGTCGTATAAGATATTAGCAGTCCTGTCTCTGAATGGTTGCCCACAGTCTTGAGCCTGCCTGAGTTGCTGTGTTGATGCTGACTCACAGGCGAACCTCATGTGACTTGTAGTGTGTTGAATCTACACACAAATAATTTTGCTGACAGTGTGTGTATGTAGAAATTGTTGCCTGGACATTGACCACACACAGTGTTTGCAAAAGTCAGCGTTGTGGTTAAATGGGTTTTTTTGTCTGTAGCCCACAGGTGCAAGACACCCATTTAATTTCACATTTTTAAACATTGACACATTTCATATAAACATGTTCATGTCACAACAGCTGTTTTGTTGAATGTCATTTCAAAGCCCTTTCATGGACTTCAAATATAAACAGGATGTCCTCTCTTGACTGTGCACACATTGTCCTGCTGTTAAGAAAAGAGACAGCAAATATTGCATCTTTTTTCATGTTATTCTTTTCCTGTTATGCTTGCACTTTTATCTTAATCATAGCTTAACATAGTAATATAATTTAATTTAAATATATTGTACATTTGTTCATTAAATCTAAACCATGCCAGCAAATGTTTAATTGCACCTGTTGAATTGCAAGTGTTTCTGGCATCCTGACAGAGTTCTCATAGTTACTTACACAATTTGCAAGTTCTCAGAATTCTTAAACATATTTTACATTGTGAAATTGATGTCTTTGGAAATTGTTCAATCCAAAATGTCATGAAGCAGTAAATAATACTTTTCATGTGTAATTCACCAGAATTTTTAAGAATGAATTTAAACCTTGGGATTATTTCATTTTAGTATTATTTATGTGTAGGTTCAGTGAGTATGTTAACATTACAATTTTATGAATCAACACATTTTTTCTGTAAAGTGAATGAAAGTCAATCCCAAATAGATGTAATTGATATCTCGGCCCACTAAAGTGTCCCTTTACTGAAGCGAACATTTCAAAACAATCTATTTCCATCCCACTGAATTCTGATACCAATGAAGTTGTCCGTGTTACAGAGAGAAAATATATAATAATATATTTTCAAAATAAAAAAAATTTCAAGTCACAGCTTTGAAACTATAAGGATATTTGGCAAAATTAGGAGTGTTATCAGTTGAGAAAACATTGTGGTTAGGTTATCCAATCAGACCATGATGGGATAAAAACAAGACAAGACTACAAAGAAGACCAGATTAATATTCTTTAATATTCTCACTAATATTATTTTTCTATTACAACGTTTGATAGGCATTGACTCCATCCCCTTTAAGAGTTTCTTGTGCAATGACCAGGAGAGTGCACTGAAACATTTCTATCCTTCATCCCATCCTTAGACTGAAGCTAAAGCAGTTTGTGTGATACCAAAGCTGTTCATATTGAATTCCCTGTAATGCAGCAATGTTCTGATACAGTATACTGCGATGTCCAGACGGTGAACGCAAATTACAAGCACACCGTCACACATTTTAGTTTCAGTACATTTTTTCATGACTTGTAATTTATTGAATGAGACAAGCAAATGGGTGTAAAGTTATATCTAACTAATAGCTAGAATTCTCTGAAGTGAACAGTATGGCTGATGAAACAATAAATAAAATAATTTATCACTCAAATGCCCAATCAAGAGTTTGTGGTTGTGAATATGGTTTTGTATTATTTATTTTTGTGTGTGATTTTTTTTGTTCCTTTATCATGCTAAACAACCCCTTTAATGTGAATCTGAATAAAGCTTTTATTTCTGGATTGCATAATGTTGCACTAACACAGTGGCACATGTGGAAGTTATTTGGTTATTTTGCAGTAGTGTGAAATGAGTGTTGGAAAAACATTACCATCCATTAAATAAACTCAACCTTTATCAAGTTATACACTTAAGAAATATACACTTACGTTTCATTACTGATGTGTTTTTCTCTAATTTAATCATTCACCTTTAAATTGGATTATGATCATATGAACAGAGCAATGAAGTGTACAGACTTTATACAATGATGTATTGCCCCAATTAAATGACATTAGGGGCAGCCGTGGCCTACTGGTTAGCACTCTGGACTTGTAACCGGAGGGTTGCCGGTTCGAGCTCCGACCAGTGGGCCGCGGCTGAAGTGCCCTTGAGCAAGGCACCTAACACCTCACTGCTCCCCGAGCGCCGCCATTGTAGCAGGCAGCTCACTGCGCCGGGATTAGTGTGTGCTTCACCTCACTGTGTGTTCACTGTGTGCTGTGTTTCACTAATTCACGATTGGGTCAAAAAAGTATATATACTCACTAACCTTATTAGGTTAACAGTTTATGGTACGATCCATTTCAACTGTGAAATGTGTTATTCTTATGACACTCTTTATTATTTTGTTGCTGATGTGTGTGATGATGGTCTTTAAATGTTGCCAAAAACAAGCATCATATAATCATGTTATATATTTAAAAGTAAGAGGTCTTTTGGAGTCTGATAGCTCAGGGCCTACCTACATACATTTGCTCATGGATAAATTCAGAGTATCTGGTGTTAATTTGTTGGGGAGATTAAGCATGACCCAAGATACATACTTACTGTTGTAAAACTTACTTTAGGCTTCATGTCAAAGATAAAAGATTGCATGAGAAGGGCCTCGGCCACATGGATAAGAACTAAACAGGAGCAATGAGGCAGTCTTTCCAGTGACAGTTCCATATGAACTGAGCACAACTGGTTTTAAGCATCCCTGAGTGGACCATTAGCTCATGCATAGCCCATGGTCATTTAGGGCCAACCCAAATCTACCCTGGGTTTCCCTGAGGTGCCCACCTGACATACTTTGCTCATCAGGGAGCACTCACGTTTCACCTCCGCCCCTACCACACCCTGAGCCTCCGGCCCAAACCCCCAATTACTCACCATTAGACCTCACTCTCCTGCCCGTCCTCGGGGGCATTTGATGAAGGAAGGCTATATAAGGCCCGGCCCGGCTCCTCGGCAGCATTTGGAGCTCATCTTTTATCAGTCAGGCCACACCAGAGCAGGCCCCAAAGAAACCAAGGTCCAAAGATGGGGAAAAATGCCATCTTGGAATTTGGCAGGCCTCCTCCACCGTCTGACCAAGGGTGGCCCCCCATTTATAAAGTTCTGGTCAGAGGGGTGGACACACTCACTCTCCATCTTTCTGGGTGAGTCGACATCTAAGATAACCTCTCCAGGGTAAGTGGTTTTGGCCTGATGACATTGTACTTTACAGTACAGATTAGTGAAAAGAGCTTTGTTTCTCGTTAAAAAATTTTTTTTAATTAATAGTTTTTACCAATGGTTATGAGATGTGAGGGCTTTTGAATAGTTCCTTTACATTTATTTTGTTTATAATGTAGCCAATTTATTAAAGCAGGATTAGTTAAAACAGTTATTTTCATGCTGTGTAATTAAAATTTGCCTTGTTCTGTTATCACACTGGTTTTCAAGATGGATTAAATGGAACACTGATGAGCCCAAGACTCATATTAGTGAATGACAGATGGTCTCTCAGCACTCCTAGTCTCACACAGTATCTACCTCCCGTGGCGTGTGTGTGTGTGTGTGTGTGTCCACTAGATGTCCAAGGCCAAGGCTGCACCCCCTCCTGGGTGCACTCTTGACATAAAGGACCCTCAGGTCCAGGAGGCAGCTATTCGGATCCAGGCTTCATACCGAGGCCATAGGTAAACCACATCTATATAGTTACACATAATTTGTTCATATATGAAAATAATAGAATGATAGCAAAAAATGGGTGGCATTCCAAAAAATCTTCTAAGGAATAGCTTTCTGAGTTGCAAAAGCTGAAAAAATGTTTTCAGTTTTAGTTTTGTCTAATGACACAACGCACCATGATCAGTGGTCTAAATTATACTACTTGCATCCCATCACCCAATGTTTTGATTAATGCCTATGCCCAGATCACGTAAGGAGCTTAGGGAGAAAGGCCCCCCTAAGTTCTTGCAGGAGCTGAAGGACGTTGTTCTTCTGGAAGGCAGTGCAGCCAAGCTGGAGTGTCGGGTCAGCGCTTTCCCTGACCCCTTCATTGTCTGGTCAAAAGATGGAGCAGAGCTGAAAGACGGACCCAAGTACCGATATGTGTTTGAGGGCCTGGACGTGGTGGCACTGGTGGTACGTGATGGTGTCTTGGCCGACTTGGGCAAATACACAGTGACCATCAAGAACCCCTTTGGCATGACGTCTGGATCTGCTTGTATTTTAATAGAGGGTGAGCTCAGCAAATGTTGTGGTCTGTCATCGCAGTATTTCAGAACAAAACCCAAAGAACATAAGGCTGAGGCTGTAACATCTTTTTCACCTCTACAGTTCCTGCTAAGGTAACTAAAGGCCCGGATAGTGTAAAAGCCAAGAAAGGGACCACAGTGGTGCTCAAGGCAGATATTGCTGGGGAGCCCCCTCCAGATGTCGGTTGGCTCAAGGATGGTGAAGATATTGAGGAGGATGACAGGTAAGCGCCATGGCATCACTAATTGCTCTGGATCTTTAAGAGTCTCCACCAATGTTTTGAGACATATGTAGATTGTAAATTAACAATCCTGCTGTCAGCTGGCTATGCATGTTCGTCTGCACTACCCCTTACTCATTTTGGTTTGTTTGAGGCCCTGTAGCTAAGTTTAAAGGCAGAGGCAGCTTTAAAAAAATGTGTACTCTGATGCACTTTGGATAAAAGCATCTACATGACTGAATATATAGCAAATACCTAATTCATATTAATAAACATGGGATAACAGATAGACGATACACTACTTACAAAAAGATAGGGATATCTGGCTTTCGGGTGAAATTTAATGTTTCAGTGCATAAAGTACTGTAACATTGAACTGTTGGACATGCACATTCAAAAGTTTAGTGAAGGTCACATTCAGTTCACCTGTAAAGGTTATAGTGGATTTTAGGTTCATCCTGAAATTTCACCCAAAAGCCGAATATCCCTAACTTTTTGTGAGTAGTGTATATCTGCCATGCAGCCTTTCAGTGTGCCTGCCGGTTAGCCCATTAGCCTTTAGGACATTGTGGCATACTTAGCAGAGCATGCGAAACGTGCAAACCGTGGGTTGAAAGTGGGTGGAGCTGAGGAGTGAGCTGGTTGGTCAAGCGCATAAGCGGAACACACACATGGCCTCTGCTCCCTGAACTGGACAGTTTCCAGGAAAGCAAGTGTTCCAGCACACTCACAGCATGTCCTTTAACTTTAACATTTACTGTCCAAAGGATTACACCCTACTGTGTGATGCATACATGAAACGTTTGGGTCCAAAACTGGATATCTTTATTTCAGTGGAATCTTTTTTTTTTTGTATTTTGTTTTCAAGGTCATATCAGTGGAAATGCAGATGATTTGTTGTTAATGGATTTATGTTTACTTAATCAAAGTACAATCAAAACACAGCTGCAATTTCATTGATTTTGCCTGCAATTCACAACAATATGTTTGTGTGTTCTGTGTGTTCACAGAATATTCTATGACATCGGGGACACCAACACCATCCTGACCATAAAAAACGCACAGCGTTCAGATGCTGGAAAATATGAGGTCTTTGTGGAAAACAATTTGGGCACTGACCAGTCCTTTGCTCGTGTTGACATCCTGTGAAAACACGATGTGTGCTTGGACTTCAACTCTTCTCTTCTGTCTTTTCTGTTCTTGGCTCCTGACAACAAATTTCAGTTTATGTTTAAGATCAGGCACATTTCAAATTGGTGCAAATAATGCAGGATTATATATAATGGCAACCTGTGATGATCATGCTCTTTATAGTATGTGACATGGATGTGACACAGATGTACTGGTGCTTTTAATGATGCATCTCCTTTCACTTTCTGTGTTTACGGCCCACTTAAAGCCTTATTGTACTGCCAATGACACCATTTACATTGTAGAATCACTCATATGTTCATTGTTGACTGCACATAAAAATGAAAATTGTTGCAACACGTGCATTTCACTTAAAGCAAAGTTGTTCTTTAGCTAGGCTTACAATTTACTCTATATTCTGTATGTGAGGGTAGGCTATCTAACAGGTAAACAAAACACATAAACCATACAAATACCAACAAATAAAGCATTGTCAGTAAGATTGAAGTTTGTGATTGAAGAATATGAACGAGAATACCCCTCAATGCATTGCTTTAACTAGATAACACGTGTATTACACTTTGTAAAAACAATATTTGGAATGATAAAAAAATTCAATTAATTTACTTGGATGGCTAGCCTACTTTCCTCGCTTTTAAATTGCGATTCTATTCACATGAAGATGAGAGGTAGGCCTAAATACCAGTAGGCTAGCCAAACAATTTAGGCTAATTCAGAATTCTATGTCGGCTAGCCTTGAGTTATCAATAGTGTATAATTAGGTTATTAACTCTGTGTCCACAAATCCTCAAGTGTGAACACTGCCCTTAGTGTAATTGCTAGGTCGACGTCATTTGAGTCCTTTACGTGCACGTAGAATAGAGTTGAGGGTTCATTTTAGACAAACGTCCGAATACCAGGGGTATCCAAGTACAATAACAGCTCGAGTGAATAACAAACGGTCTGAGTTTACACACTGGGCTATATTATGTGCAACATCTTCTACCTCACTTCAGTGCAGTTAAATCAGTTCGCAATAAAGCCAGATAGCTATACGATGAGCTGAACTGTAGGCCTAAATATGTGGATAAATGTAACGCCAAGTATTTTGAGAGTGGTGTGGTCTGAATACCAAGGATGAAAACTTTCTAGTCAACTTCACAGAGTACGAGAACTTTGAAGACTCTCCCTATCCTCCATTCTCTTCTAGTCGGTTTTAAGGCTCCCCGAATTGGGAGTTCCTTGCCAGCGAAAACTTCGCAAAGAAGTTTGCCAAAAGTTTTTGCCATTGTTGAACAACTTTACTACAGACAAGACTACATAGTCTCATTTGGAACCTTATCACATCCGAAATAAGACTGTTATTTGTAATTTGCAATTAATTTAGTAAAACTGCGTTGACAGGAAAAGTAGCCTACATCCTCAGGCCGAGAGATCTTTTTAACTTTGTTTGCGTGGTGGATTTTGCTGAATTTAAACGGGCAACGCATGTCTCAGGGATGGCTCGACTCGTGTCTGTACAAAATAACAAGCTCAAACAGATTATAGTGACGATCCATTTTTACATAGATATTTCTAGATGTCAAACATATTTAGGAATAGTTCTGTATAAAATACTGATACCAATAGTTAAATACACTAAGCAAAATTTATGTAATACAGGCCTATGAGCACAGTTTAAGTAACAAATGTGGGCCCCACCTGAGGATAGCCTACCAAGTTCTCTCATACGTCGACCATGAAAACACAAGTGAAAAACTTGATAAATAATGAGTTTGTGCTGAGTGAAACAAGACATCTCTCTTAAAATAACAACTCTTCACAAAATATAGGCAAATGGACACATCTCAACTGTATCTCTCTGCAAGAAGCTGGAGATGATTGTGGCTTGTAACTCACATTTTTGAGTGTTTCTAAGTTCACTAACATTTGTCATGATGACGACAATGACAATGAAACTCTGTTCTATGTTGAAAATGTATATTCCTGGTGTCCTGGAATCAAATTAGACTCTGATGTAGGTTGTCCCTCGCTGCAAAATATTATCCTTTGGAAAGACCCTCTCTTATTGCAAAACACTGTCCAATGGAGAGGCCATCCCTCATTGCAACACTGTCCCTTGGCTATTCTTTACTTGTCTCTTGGTTCCGTTTCGTATATTATAATATGACTGATTCCAAATGGAAATAGGCATATATGATATTTTATCTACGATATTAAAACATTCAAGACACCCCAAGAGTGTTTGGGCTTCCTGCTAATTTTAGTGAAAGACCTCCTCCATTTAATGTAGGGACACATATTTATGTGAAGACCTAGATCCATTTATTCAGAGAGACAATTTTGCATATTCATCTAGTTGCCTACTAATAGCCCAGGGGCTTTATTTATGAAAGTCGTTCAACAGACTGCAGTCAGCCATCTAATGTCAAACTATCGCTTGCAGTATCTTCTAATAAAATGATAACACAGCATTTACTGGATGTGGAATTAACGCATAAAGATTGTTATGGACACTGAAAGAGACTAATTTATTTGATCCAAAATGAGGCCTAGACTGGCAGCCAATCTGTATTATGTTTCTGCCTCATGTGCGTCACATAAAATTGACGTTGATAGGTCAAGGTCATGAAGGAAGGCACATGACAACATTAAACTGTGCATTACTGACCTAGTTGTCACCAAGTTCAAATTTTATAGCTGTATTTGTATCAATACTAATTTTAGAGATGTGAGATTTTAGGTCAGTAGGTCTGGACTGTTTGGCTGCATGCATCTGTGGCCATATATTTACACATAATAAAAGTACTGATGGCTAGTGTCCTGGCTGATCTTGAATACACCAAGAGTGGTCTGGTGAAAAGTCTGTCAGGTTTACTGCGGACCTGATAGCGTTTCTACAGTCCTCAGCCAAAGAGCTGTAACTATAGAAGCACCATCTGCTTATAAAGTAAGACAGAGTGAAATTAAAGAAAGCAATAATTGTAGCCTACATGCAACAATTATTGAATAAAAACAGCTCCGAGCCAGTTTTATTTCCTGCTTTCAACTCATTAGACTAGAATCTAGTAGTTTCATTCACTAGTAGAATTCATTGCCGCTTTAAGAGAGGCGGGCGCCTTGAAACCGTCAAGTTCCATGTTTGTATCTTGAAATTGAGAGCAGAGACGAACTCCATGTTGTAACAAAGTTATCAACAAGAAACCCCTCCTTTTATTTTATTTTAATTTAATTGTATTTCTTTGTTTTCTTAACAGTTGGAGGCACAAGAATGACTGTACATGCGTACGTATAGGAGCTTGTTTTATATTTTTTAACGATTAGGGGAGGAGGCAAGATAGGCTTTAGCTTAGCGCGATATTTGGTTAAATTAAAATTAGCTAGCTGGGTTTTTGAAAAAGTAACGTATACTTCAAATCGTAATTGCTCTGGATTTACGGATCTCATGGACCACCCGTCCTCGTCAGTAATCACACAAGTGAGCCGTGATGAAGAGGCGAGTACTCCTTTACGAGAGAAAGGTAAGTTAGAAAAGTTTTGAAAGTGGGTTGTTTTGGAGCGCACATGTCAGAACTGAAGAATATCTGAGGTGACACAAACATAAAGTGTTTTGAAGCAAATAGTGGTCATGCGTGCAGTCAACATTGTTGCCGGAAAACTACAGTTGTTACTTTGTATGGATGCGCTAAATTGCAATAGTTACATTTTGACGGGACGGAATTAAATGGCCGCGTCGGCCTTGGAGGACAAGAACTTAATTTGACAGCTGCGAATAACTTGGTCTACTACATCTCGTCTGCTGTTTCTAAACTCCGTCGTAGTATGAATAATGTGTCAATTCTCTAGAAACGGTCTAGTCTGGCCATTTAATGTTTGAGAATGAAAATAAAAGTCAATTGAAACATTGAAATCTTATTCGGCCCTTAATTCAGGGGGCGGGACTGTATCATCTGAGTAGCCTAGGCAAAAAAGTATTATTAGGCATTAATATGTCTGTCATCATCTCATCTTCTGATCCTAATAACAGACATCACTACAAGCGGGTGGTTGACTGGTCTTCTTTGACATGAAATATCGTGTCCTGAATGTGTCATGCAGTAGCTCAGTCAGTGGAGTTACAGTGTCTCTGTAGCTGTAGAGGTCAGGAAAGTGGATGGCTTCGTCATCCTTGTCAGATTTTTTCCCGCCAAATGGTCACCACCCATCTCTTGGACATCTCCAGCATAGACTACAGCTGTAAGCCAGGATGAAATGTTTCTGCATAACCCAATTTTTTTGTGGCAGCAATATATATATATATTTATCAAGTAGGCCTAGCCCCTTCCAGCAGAGTTCCCACAGTAGTTGGACTGACACAAGGTGTTCATGTTGATTTATTTTTGTCAGTGTCCATCAGACAGTGAGGTAGGTTAACAAACAAAACACTGCAAGTGCTCATATGTGAAGCGTTTCACCCCACTGTTTGATCTCTTTTTTGTAAGCTGGACTGTGGCATCTATGACAGGAGGGGCTGCACACTGACAATTTATTGTCAACATGTAGGTTAAAACCTCAAAAAGATGTAGAAAACTTCAAAAAGGATGCATTGTTGTGCTCAAGTGTAAGCTAACCTGAGTCTCAATGTGGGTGCAACAAAAGTACAAAGTAGATCAAAAAGACGAAAGCCGGTGAACACGTCGGATGACCTGCAAGCTCAGTGTTGAGTGTTCACAGGTTCTTTGTGTGGGGTTCTATTGAAAGCAAAGGCCGAAATACGTGGCCATGGTGACCTGACTGAATAGTCACTCACTTCTGTTGTGTGTCAATTGTCACAGAGAAGACTGTGCACTGCTTAGCTGCTAAGCCGTGGCACTCGGAATATGCTGCTTGGGGCTTCCTGTAACTGTGGGCCTCTGGTTTTAGATATAGGTCACAATTGTCAACAGCAGTGCTACGTCATCGCTTGAATTAATTTGTAGAATACAAGGTTTAATTAAAAGTAGGTAAAACAACTATAAAGGTACTTGATTATGCCATTTCAACCATTGGACACTATGTAGTAGTTTTGGTAAGGTTAATGTGTTGGTTCAAAATAGCCAGCCCTCTAATGAAACTTAAGTTCCACACAAGCGCTAGCTAATTGAAGCAGTTTGTGCAGGCTGAGACTTTAACCTTATTGTGCAATGGCCTATGCAGAGCCATGTTTTTTGTCACTCAAAAGTGGCAGCTCTGCATGGTTGACTGTCATGCAACTGTGCAAAAGGCATGCTGAACAGCATTGCTTGGTTTTGTGTCTTTCCTCTTTACACACACACACGCACACACACACACACACACCACGATGGGTGCATAGCTGAGGCATTGGTGACTGATTTCAATCTAAGGAAGAACACTGAGGGCAACCTCCCATGTGTACAACACCTCTGCTGTGCTGTTGCTTATTAATACGCCTTAGTGATTGATCCTTCTTATTGAGACATACTGTATCTGACAACGTTTTGCTGTTGCTCCTCAGAGTCTCTGTAAGCAACACTTGGTTGGTTGGTGCACAGTGCAAAGTACAGCATCTTGCACTCTCAAAATAATGCTGTGCTTAGACTCTTAGGCGGATATGCCATGGCACGAAATTACGTTTTTGAATTTGGATTGCAGATTAAATTGAGGTGAATGTTTGTCTCCCAGGAGAACATGTCAGGCTACATGCCTATTTGACCAATGTGCTGAGGGGGTTAAATAAGGTCTCAAGGAAGATCATGCAAGGGTGCACACTTTGTTGACTGACTCATTCCTCTTAGTTTAGAAAACGTTCTATAGAGATTTGATAGATTTAGCTAATGTAGACATGAAACTTCAAACTTGATATTAAGGTTCAAGCTTGATATGTTGAAGTATCCAAGTGTAAGTGTTCATGTTTGAATATGAATTCTATCTCTCTCTCTCTTCACCGCCCTCCCCTCCCCTCTTCCTCTCTTTCCCTCTCTTTCCCTCACTTTCAGTTACTCGGTTTGTCAAACTCTAGTCTGAACTTGCCAGACTCCCTAGATTTCCAGGTGGCAAATGTTTAAAATGTTTGAATACGAGTGACAGAAGCATTCAGCGTGTAAAATTCTTACTCCCACTCAATGCTGTCGGCAGCAACACTCCCTTCATGTCAAAGTCAAACACTCTTGGAAGGGCAAAGCCTGCAAACCAAAGCAAGCCCAGCCATATAATACCCAAGTGTACAGAAATGTGTTGGACTTGGACTATTATCTCAGCACTGACATCACAGACCGAGCTGACCAGCCCTAGCAGCTTATTTGTTGAAGGGAGCCAGTGGAATTCCTAGTTATATAAGAACAGAGAAAAAAACACATGTTAAGGAATAGGATCCCTGTTAAGCTATGCTG
Source organism: Alosa alosa (assembly GCF_017589495.1). Lineage (NCBI taxonomy): Eukaryota > Metazoa > Chordata > Actinopteri > Clupeiformes > Clupeidae > Alosa > Alosa alosa. Next base: position 34,349,069 of record NC_063191.1, on the reverse strand, counting down.
AGGAGTCCTTATTTCTTTTTCTGTGGCCAACAGATCAAGGCTAAATTCTGCCGCTGACCCCATGTCTATGACCACCCGTACCCCGTCACCCTAGGTGCCCGGCCGCTCTCGTAAATCTGAACACACCAGTTTAGCAGGCGAGAGCGTGAGAACAGATGGGATTTGTACATTGCGTATTCTGAACTTGTGTGAGTTGGAAGTGGATTTTGGACAAGGTGCTTTTAGCGAATGCAGTCAATTGAGCCACACTGTCCTTTAAGTTTAAAGCATCGACTCCACCACCTGCTCTTTGCTTATTGAGGATTATTTTTTAGAAATAGGGGGTGGTGATGATGGTGGTGGTAGTGGTGGTGGTGGTGGGGGGGGCAGGGGCAGTGTTGCAAAGATACAAAGTCTGCGCAGCTCGTCATGCTTGTAGGGCAATTCTGAATCTGTGGTCAGGCTCGCCATTAGCACGCATTCTTGAGTGCCGGCAACGCCTCCGTCCAGTCTGCATGTGAAATGTATTATGGGTGCACCCCCCACCCCTCCCCCACCCCCGATGGCCAACCTTGATTGCTGGAATCCCATTATCTGCACTGATACATTGTGGGCTACCTCAGTGTGCCGTTTCCCAGGCTTGTCCTCCTCTGTACCTGCTTTGTTGTGTGAAATATGATCTGATGGTGGCAGCAGAGAGGGAGAGAGTGAATGAGGGAGGGACAGAAAGAGAGAAGGAGAGTGATTCGAATGAGAGTGGCCAACAGTGAAAAAGAAAGAGAGAGAGAGAGAGAGAGAGAGAGAGAGAGAGAGAGAGAGAGAAGGAAAGAAAACAACAGAGAGAGAGAGAGCGTTCTCTGTGAGGGCCACCCTCTATTGCTTCTCATGAGTTCTTACTTCACTTCCTGATACTTCCTGTTCCTATTTTGGTTTGGCCCGGCCACTGTGCAGCAGAGGGTTATGGGCCTATGAGATGGCTGCATTCCAGAGAGAGAGGGAGGTAGAGAGAGGGGCTGAGGGAATGGACTGGGGCCCCCTGAGTGCTTCTCTTGTTTAGGGAGTTTTATGAAAGCGGCAAAAAAAGGACTGGTCTCAGGCGTAGGTCCATCCCTCCCACCCCAGTCGAAAATCTGCACATTTTGCCGGAGCCAAGGCCTCAAAGGTCCTCAGTGCATTCAGATGAGAAAGCACAGATACTTAATTCAAAACAAGCTGTTTGGGTCTTTGATTTAATACTTCAACACTGTAGTCAACAGCAAACAATCAAATAAATAATGACAGATATTTTCTGTTTTAATACACATCCAAATTTTGTGATACTTGTTTGCACATTTAGAGGGGTTTGAAAATTGTATTTTTGTTTAATTAAAACTCTTCCACTACAGGTAATTTAACACGTCTAACCAATGTATATCCCACTGTATAATGAAGTAATAATTCTGTTAACTCACTGCTTTCCTATTTAAAAATATCTCAATATCGGCATGGTAAATTTACCACCTCTTAAGAATTGATCTATTTATATACTTTTTTGTTGTGTTTATACTGGCATTCCTTTTAAGTTTGATTTGTCTTTCAGATCTGATAATGCCAGTGTTTACAATGGTGTCAGCCTGTGTACTGGTGCCCTGCAATGAATGCCAACTGTTTGCTCTATATCCAAGTAACTTAAACTCGGCACCACGTGTGCCACAATGCTCACAAGTCTGCTGTCCCTCTCACTCTGCGGATAGTGTGAAACAAGTTGTTGGATTGTCGGGGGGATATCAAATGTCGGCGGGGGGCCATAAAATCAGCCGTGGAGAGACCAGCGTCTGCCAGGATGGGAATAGAATCTCAGGCATTCCCAAAAGGGACCCAGATAGGCTACTTTTAACTTTGTGGTGCTGAAACATGCTGACTAGGGCGGGGTCGCGCTGGATCCGGAAAAGAGCTGTAGCCTCGTTATCGGGATCTAAGCCTCCTGGGATATGGGGTGCGAGCCATGGAAAAGAGGGCCACACAGCACAGGCTGTCAAGCCGTCTAAACTGTCAAAACCTCCGCCTCCAGCTGTCCTGCTAAGACATGACTAATAAGTACATAGAACTTAGTGGTCTCGCTTCAAAAACATTGAAGACATTGCACAGTCAACACATTTACCCCAGGGCATGCAATGCTATGCACAAAAGTGAGTTTGAGGCTTTCACCTTGTCGTTGTTTGGGTATTTCCAGTCAGTCCAACGATAAACACAAGGATTGGTGGCGTGCTCCCCTACAACAGAGAATTTTTTGTTTTGCGTGTCCGTTTATGGCTTGGAGCAGGGGCTCTCTATATACAGAGAATGCCATCACTAACCTCTGTCAGCAGCTGCTCGTGAGGGCTATTTAAAGCAGTCTGATGTGTAACATCAGAAGACCCAACGTGGCGGACTACGTGATGTTTCTTTGCACTCTCAGGCTCACTCACCTGCCTGGGCCTTCGGTCGGGTTCCTCTACTCGCCCCTTTGCCCTGTGAGCAGACTTTGGGTATGCGCACCATGCTCTACTCCATCTGCTATAAGTCAGAACCCCCATAAAGACGCGTGGAAAAAGGCCCCCTGGCAGTGTTTTGATTTACGCTACTTTTAAATGCCCTGAATTGATGACTAACGACTTTTCAAAAAACATTCTTTGAATGCAACATGAATGTATTAATATTTCTTGCATTGCATAAGGAGTCTCGTCTTTGCAAAAACATTTATGGTCTAGAATGTGAGCTGCACATACGTAGACAAGCCACTGCTTTATTGTATACATGGAACAAAAGTGATATGATGTAGCCTATTTCACATTTTTGGTTTAGGAAGCAGATCAGTATGATGGTTAGGGCTGGTTATCGTCTATTACTAGGACTACAGTAGATATAGTAGAAATATACATTTCAGCATTTTGTGAACTTATTCAAATAAAGATTGATTTGAATTGATTTTCCATTATTTTATTTTAAACCCATCTCTAGTGATATGACTATGACAATTCTTCCCAACTAATGTGAATATTTTATTTTACTCATTTGTATTATAGAGATTTAGATTAAAATTGTTGTTGTTAAATGAAAATATTGAGAATATCATCATATTCATACATCTCCCATAGGCTTTTTAACAGCATTTATTTACATGAAAAGTGTAACAACGCAGTTGTGGAACGCAGTTCCCCCACCTTAGATAAATTAATAATAAAATAAATAAATTCTTTTTAATCCAACGTAGTGATGATATTGTTAAAATAAATTGTTGTAATTTTTTGCGTGTACAGAGGTGACCAAGAAGCTAGCAATTCTTGTCCAAAAAGTATTGCTACACCACGATACTCAATATGTTGTCCAACGGTGAGTCATTTTCCCCCGTTGCACTGACACTTTTAGGGTTCCCCCACCTGCCACTTTAACCACTGGTAACGAATGCATAAAAAACTACCAGATCGGGGAATATGGATGTATAGAATGAACAAGAACACTATCTTGTTACAATGTCTTCATAATTATATGGTATTGGATTTGGATAGATTTATAATTTTACTGAAAAGGCATTAACATGTTTTGAAAGTTCACTTTGCAGCATTAAGAGTGTTAACACTCGACCAGAGAGGGTATATGGAAGGAGGTCAAGTAAATGCTTCGTAGGCTACTTCATATTATGTGGGTCAGAGTACAGCTGAAATCATGGCTAGCATCTATCAAAGTCAGTTATCTCTTAAATGTGTTGGCAAGACTGCATCATCACCTCGTTTTGAAAGCTCTGTTGTCATCAGCAACGTGGTAACACAGCATCGCCATCTGATTACTGTAGGAAACAAAATCTCAAACCGGGGGTAAAAAAAAGAAAGCTGCATATATGCGGGATCCAGTCAGATTACTCCATCAGGAGTCAGATGCAGGGGTTTCAGTTGGCATGGTAAACTTTCATGATGACAGCGCCTCCTTCATCTTGCTGGCAGTCTAATTTGTCAAAGATTTTGTCTTCTAAAGCCCAGCTATCATCACCCATGTTCGCTTTAGCAATACATCTAAAAAGGTCTCTTGCCTTTAAGCTGTACATAGATTGCTAATCATGACAATCCCTTGTTATGTCTGTCACTATTGCAAAATCACACTGGTCTCTGTCAGATATGCTCGGCTGCTAACTAATAGGTTATCAGCCTAGGAGGATTATTGGCTAATTACTGTTGTGAAGGGCTGAATGACCACAGATTGTTTCCCAGGCCCCAGCATTAACGAAATGTTGTCATGAATAGTGAGAGAATGCATGTAGGACTTGCATGGGTGTGACACACATGTTTTCAATGACTGACTGAGACTTCCATTATATCTCCACCCATAGTAGACTCTCTGGTTTCTTGTTTCTTGATTCCTTGCCTGTTGATTGCTCTCTCAAAATCAGCTTTACAGAGTTTAAGAGATCTCTATCATGAAAAACACCAAATTTGCACTGGTTGGACCAAATCATAATGAAAATAATTCCCCAATCAACTTTGATGTCAATAAACCAACAACATGTCTTGCTAAGCAGCAGGTGTTCCGAATGAATTTGAATTGTTTATACCAGCAGGGGATCTTTAAAAAGAATCGCAAGCTAATCAACCTTAAGCAGGAAAGTGATATCTTCACATAGAGTGCTTGGTTTTGATTAGTGGCACATTGGTGTCTGTCAGAGCCGTCCAAAGATGGAGGTTTGACGTGTGGTCACGGCGGTGTGGTCAGCAAGCAGTATGGCCGGCATGGTGTGACTGTATGTACTTTTGTGTTCTTAGGTGCCCAAACACATGCTGCATCTTCATCAAAGAAACCCCGCAGTCGCAGCATTTTCCACAGTCTCTTCTGCTGCCTGTGTCATGACGAAACAGATCAGCTCCCAGTCAACAACAACGCCCCGCTGTTGGTTGAAGAAAACGGAACGGTCTCTAAAGTAAGGCAATTTTCATTGTACCTCTGTGTTTTGATGTCCGTACCACTTCATTCACTGTCTCTCTAATCTCTCGTCCCAAGGCCACTCTCCCGCTCAGGGGTTTCTGGGTGTCTTGTGGTTAAATTGACCAAGAGCCATATGATCAACTCTGTCACCAAGGAAACCAAAACCCCATGTTTGTTTTGCGCAACCTTTTCTCTTGACTGCCTTATTTTACATGGTCAACAACAAACAAGTCAGTGTCAATAAATCGTCATGTCAGTGAATCATCCCAGTGCTTGTTTGCATCTATGCAAAACTTTAGTGAAAATTCAGTTGTCTCCTTTGTCACCTATAAGAGTGTTAAAAGATTAGAATTCCTTGGTAAATATGAGATTATATCTTGCCAAACAAGTGCTCTTGGCATAAGACAAAGCCATCCATGATTCTATTGAACACATTCTTGGAAAACAACATGGCTGTTAGCAACTACAGACAGATCAGGTGGTCAAGATGCTCTCGGGTGTCAGTTTCAGATTTATGCCTTACTTCAGCTTTTTATAGTGATTTGATATTCCAGGAGTTATTTGTCACGTCTCTGTAGCCCCCCAAAATAAATTGGTAGGTCTCCTGAAGAGGCGCTGGGTACTGAAGCTCAGTCTAGTTTTGACCCTCCTGTCATGTCAACGTGTGCTCTACTGCTGGTGTCTCAGGCAGCCTGTGGGCTCAGCGAATCTCCCCAGCCCCCACCACAGTTAGACCTTTCAGAGCACCGCATGCCGTCAGGACACTGCCTGCTCTCCGGGGAGAGCAACACACTCGGGAAATGCATTGAGCACTTTCAAGCTGCCGATTTTTGCAGTCATTTTGGAGCTGGAGGGAAATTTTCCCAGTTTTTTGAGTCTTCTCTCAGGGGTGAAATTGTGGTGCAAAGTCCACCGATCAGACAAAATATGCCTGAGGAGAACTGTGTAGACCAAACTAAGGTCTCTGGACAAGAGGAGCACATGGATGGAAATGAGTCTTTCGATGATTATTGTGAACTTTGCTTAAATTCTGTGGATCAGAGCTCTTTTGATTCAGCCGAAGTGCAAGGACTAAGTAAAGCCATGGAGCACATTTGTAAACACTACGAAGCTGGTGAAGTACAGTTAGAACAACATGTTGGTATACCAGAGTTCCCCGATCAAAGTCATGGTACAGAAACCTTCCGGGTACACAGTGAGTCCTCTCAAATGAGTCAAAATGAGGAAGTGTTCTTTGGAAACAGGTTATGCACTAATCTTGTAACTATTTCAGAGGTTTCAGAGCAGTGCACTGAACAGCACAAACAATTTGAACAAATTTTTAGCACAGCAGAGCTGCAGACTAATAATGTTGAATCTTCTCCGCAAACTAGGTCATTTGAACATGGTACTGTGCTTGGTGGGACATTTGAACTTGATTCTGAATTAAGTACAGTTTCTCAGGAGCTCATGTACTCAGACAGAGGTGGGCCTTTGCACAGTGAGCTTCCTGATCCAAATGTTGAACACACAGAGTCATTTCAACAATGTGAACCCTGCACACAGTGCAGTGGCTCTGAACAACAGGCAGTTTATATCGAGGTGTCAGAAAGTGAAGTGTCTGAGAGTGCTTTTGAAAAGCCCTCCAAACGTGACCAGGAAGCTGCTGCTGCTGCTGATGTCTTCCAGTCCTCTGAATATAGCATATCAGTAGTTGACTGTGAATTAGGCGAACACTCGACATCCACTGACCTCAAAGCTGAAAACTGTGAAATGTATGGCACATTAGTTGAACAGCCATTTAACATGTGCGACATTGCCAAACAGCCTGTGTCCAGCGGAAAACTAGGTGATTATTGTGCATCTACAGAGAGCAGTCAACATGCACAACTCTGCAACGTAAACACGTTTTTTAAAGAACAGATGCTTCCTGATGCTATTGCGGCGGATGAGTGTCAGCCGACTGAAAACACTGCTGAACACTCAAAGACCCCTGAACAATGCGAGACGTCCGAGCACTTTGAGTTGGCTGAACAATGTGGCTCCCTTGATAGCTGTGCTAAATACTATCGCGCCCACAAAATAAACAAGCCATGCCACCACCACAGCTCTCACTGTGAGCCGCTCACAGAGCAACAGAAAACCCGGCGCAATTCTAAATGTGATACTTTGCTCACTGGATCAATGGATACTTTTGAAACCTTATGGCTCTCTCAGTTCTTAATTGAACGTAGACCAGATGCTTCATCTCTAAAAGAATATGAGTGCTGTGAAAACTGCAATCTCTGTGATCGCTCCTCTGAAGACATAGAGGTGAGTGAAGACCGACTTAGTCCTGACCAGTGTGATGCTATACAATTGGAAGAAAAAGTGCAGTCTTGTGGTCACTCCTTTGAGCACAACAACAGTGAAGTCTCTGTGCATTGCGTTACTTCTGAAGAGAGTGAGACTACAACATGCAGTGCAGTATCTTATCACAATGAATCCTCACAGCAAAGGAAATTGTCTGGGACTTGTGTAGAATCTCAAGGGGACGATTTATATGATGTCTGCACTGATACCCAATGTGAAATACACAAGGATCTTGATTTCTTTCTTGATCAAGATGGACTCTTTGAACTTAATTCCGAGGAAGGCAGTGATATTAGTAGATCTTACAAACCTGATGTGGATTCTCTGGATGGATTAAGTGAAGGGGATGACTATCACCCCTGTAACGAGAAAAGCCAAGACAGTTCTGAAACTGAAGAATCATTTAAAACCTGCTCTGATGGAAGTGAATCTGATGAAAACTGTTCTGAGTCCTCTTATAACAGTGATAAACTATCTGAAGAGGCAGAGAATGACCACTTTCCTATCCAGGATGGGTCTTTTGATGGGTCTCCACATGATGATAATCAGGAAGGTTACTTGCATTATACAGATGATGGAGTGCATGAATTCTCACTGGAATGTGAAAATCAATCCTGTTCTTATTTGTGGACGGCAGAAGACCCTGAAAGTGCTGACCTCTGCAGTGCAGACGGCGATGTTTATGAGGGTGAAAGTCATGAATCCAGTGTTGAAGAACGGTACACTGAGGAAGATGGAAGTGAACCAGACTCAGAAGGAGACCGTCTTGAACCCCAAATAGATGAAGAAGGTCCTAAGGGCCCTGTGGGAGCAGCTGAAGTTTCTGAAGACAGCCCAGTGGAAAAGACGGAGCAAGAAGGTCAGCTATTGGTATCCCCTCCTGAGGAGAAGCTTTCTCAACCTGCCATTGGATATGCACTTTATCAAAGTCAGACTTTAAGACTGTTCCTGGAACGGCGACGACTGTCAGCGGCTGAAGCCTATGGGCACTATGGTGCAGATTTTTGTAGTTTGGATCTAATATTCGATCCCTGGGCCGAAGTGGAAACCAAAGACAAAGAACCCAGTGAAGTTGTTGCTGAAGCAGAAAAAGAAAGAAGTGAATCTGGCTCTGTACAGGAAGACGATTCTGAGGTGCATCGTAAGGATGAACCTTCCGTTGAATGTGACGAGGGTAAAACGCCTAGTCCAGATAACTGTGACCATCATGGGCTTATCCCTGATATTATTTTCTCTGAAGTACTGGATGAGAACAAAGATGAAGAAATTGGAGAATTGTATGACAAAAATGAGGGCCTACTTACTAGCCCCGAGATTCCTTATGGTATAGAGGCCTCCGAAACCCCAGAGCCTCTCTGCCCTAAAGACACCGATGAGGTCGGTGAGGAACTCTCAGATCTGCTCACGTCCGAACAAGGAGAGTGGGACTCTGAGCAGGTTGAACAAGCCAAGTTACCTGAGCCTAAATGTGCTGAGTCGGTGATGCCTGAAATACTGTTGTCTGATCTTATTACCCAACAGACAAAGCCCACTAAGAACAGTGTTGATCATGCTAAGACCTCAGAAAACAATGTTGAATCCACTGAACACTCTGAACACTGTGCAACACATCAATTCTTTAAGCTGGCTGATGAGAGAAAGACCCCGGAACCATTGGAGGAGCCTGAAGAGATTGAGTCTGAGGATGAGGATATCCAAGAGACCTGTCAGTGCGAGTTCTGTGTCCCAACAGAGGAGGTACTTAGTCCTTTTGCTGCACATATAAATTGCTTAAGAAGCATCGATAAAATGTTTCTTTTTTCAATTGCTCAGCATGCTGGGTTTCATTTAGCCCACTCCTAATGCATGGTGTGAATTTTGTAGTTTCTGAAATAATAAAAAAAGAAGGCTGAAACTTATGCCTGTTGAGTTTTACCTGTGAGCGGTTTTGCGGGTACCAGACATGTGTCGTGTTCAACTTTGGTCTGAGTTTGTTTTGCCTCAGAGCTAAAATAAGTGAAGGAGAATGCTCAAGTACATCTCTGATTCCATGTCATATGGGCTTGTTATTTCAGTTTGAAGTTTAAAAAGACACCTATCTACAATACACCCGCCCCCCCTCCTGCTCCTAAAGCACAGCCTCAGTGGCAAACTCGGCTCAGGCATAAGCACATCTGTCTCTATGTTCAGTTCAGTTGCTTTTCCTATAAGCATGTTTTGCCCTTCCAGCTGGTTAAGTGTGTTTCTGTATAGAGCATGGGCACTTTCAGACAGAGAATGGCTTGGCCAGGGTGTCGTGTAACCTCATCCCATCCCGGGCAGTGCCCTCAGTCACACGGCCTGGCTCGGCCTGCGGAATGTAAGAACTAAAAGAGCTTCCGTGTGCCCCCTCATGGACACTCCCCTCTAGAGCCTATTTCTCTCTCTGCCACTACAAGCAAGCAAGCTTTTTATTTTTTTTTCCTTTTCTTTTTCCGTTGACACGGCAGTATTGAAACACGAGTCATTCATGATTGTGGACTGAATGTATTGAATTACTGACTTGCACAGGCAGTGGTTTACTAGCAGCTGCTGTTGGAGCTTTACTTGAGCTGTCTGGACTGGCTTTGAGTTTATGTACATAAAATGTTTTATGTAGTTTTTGCTCTGTATATTTACACTGTTTTGTTTTGCTAATATCAGAGTAAAGTGGTTTCATGCTGTAACTGTTCAGTTGCTTAACTTCCTGTTGTGTGTTTGCTCACCCCAGGTCCCAGCCAAACCACTGCTCCCTCAGATTAAATCGAAAGACGCGGGGAAGATCTGTGTAGTCATTGATCTAGATGAAACACTAGTCCACAGTTCATTTAAGGTAAGCTGTGGATCCCAATTGCCTCATCATCATCCACTCACTTCCACACACCCCTACTACTAAGCACTGTGATGACAAGTCCCATGTACCTCTGCTGTACTGAAACATGGGGATTTTCTATATGTTGCACAACATTATCTATATGTTACACAACATTATCTATATGTTGCAGGCATTATCTATATGTTGCACAACATGGTTGTGGCAAAGTAACGTGGCTGTACATGTGTTGGACAGATGGTCAACATTGTCAAAGGACACATACAACTTCCTTCTCAGCAACAGCATATGTTTGATCAATTAGGGCACAGCATGGGGCACATTTATGAAATCCCTCAACTTGTCAGTATGTTCTTGGTACTGGTCAAATGTCAGATACCTGATAGCCGATGTTCTGTACAGGGAACACATCGAAACTGAATTGCATAATGTGGGCAATATTGAGGTGGTTCGTGTCTGAAAACACTGGATTTTGTATAATCTGTCACAATAAAAAGTATTGAATTCAGATCCTGTAGTAAGTCTGCCTTGAAGGAATAAGTGTGTGCTGGAATAAGGGTGTGTTGTGGCAAGAATCAGCCGTCTCCAGTCTTTTATTCCTTTACTGTTTATGGAAGAATTCTTTCCTTCTAAGCTGAAATGTATTACATCAGCAATGTGTTATGTTGAACAGTAATGAAAACCAGACTTTTGTTAAATGGAGAGTGTCGACAGTGACACTTTATTCATTTTCAGCTCATTGTATCACATCAATACATCAACAGGTCCCGTCTCCCCTTCTACAGCGTCTAGTGTGTCAAAATCCTGCAGTGCCTTACAGTTATGAGGAATTAGTCATTCATGGTTAATGGGTAATTTTACTGGTGATCATTGTTGGTTTTGTGAAGCTTCTACACTGTGCCTTGGCATCTTCAGAGTTACTTCATAGTCTGTGAATGTAGGTCACGGTGTCCCATCCTCTGTATACCACATGCACGTGATGAACTTACCATTTGAGATGCAGCATATACAAGCTACATTGCCCCCTCTTAATAAATCACTGTTTATGAGCCTGGTCCATTACATTATTACAAATGGCTTGATGGCTCCAGCAGGGTGGTGTTGCCATTTGTTATTTTGAGGGTTAAGTTGCAGAAATTTCATCTGCATGTGGTGTTGTGTGTTTGCTTAACCCTTTCGGTAGTGGATCACTATCCATACAGTTGGAGTTAAATGAAATGTATAGAAAAACCTTCTGAAGTTATATGATTTTTATTAAATTAATTCATGCCTCATTTAGACCAAGATTTATTTATTCTGTCAACAGCCGGTGAACAACGCTGATTTTATCATTCCAGTTGAGATTGATGGGACTGTTCACCAGGTAAGCATGATATGACCGTATGTATGACAACAAACTGAACTGACTGCATGGCTCTCTTACAGCGTCTTTGGGACATTTTGAGGCTTTTCCACAAGTTTGTTTCTTTCTGTTTACCTATCACTTCTCCTCTGGGCATGCTACCTGACAAGGGCAGTGGCCTTCTCTGTTGATGGGTCTGAGCAGCAGGTGGCTATTTCAGTGTCCTGACGGAATGACGAAACCCTGGCTGGCTTCTCAGAACTCACTGCCCATCAATCTCACTCAGAGCACACATCTACTGCTCACACAGGTTGTGGCTGGCAGCGAACATTAGCCCTTTAAAGGGCAAGCATGGCCCCAGTTGCGGCCGACCAGAAAACCACCCAAGCTGGACAAGGCTTGCGCCTGTTTCAAGTAATCCAGGATAGGCTTGTTAAGTCGTGGAAAGCCTATTCGGGATAACTTGGTTCAGGAGCAAGACCACCGACTCCATGAAGATGTTTGGAGGACGCGACCTCACATGAAAAACAAACCATTTTATGGCGTGACTTAAAACGGGGTCATCGTTTGACAACCCCATAAAGTGCTTTACCCACATCCAGTGACCCATGGATAGTGCTGGGTGTTTATTAGTTAATCTTCAGTGCACGAAAACTGAGCTCTGCCCTGACTGACAGGGGAGAATCATGGAATAGTCTGACCTGCAATTCTGGAATCTGAACTCAGTGACTTCTATATTTAAATTAATGAATAATTGTAAATGCATATGATGTGAATGAAAATGCTTGGTGATGTCTCTGGCACTGGCTCATTCAGCTTTTCTCATGCCCAGGTGTACGTGTTGAAGAGGCCCCATGTGGATGAATTCCTTAAACGTATGGGTGAATTGTTCGAGTGTGTGCTTTTCACCGCTAGCTTAGCGAAGGTGAGTAGAACAACTGTTTCCTTGTGTTGGCCCTTGGTCAGGTTGCGCGCAAACTGCTGGGTGTTGTACCAAAGTGTCAGGGGTAGCACCATGTAACACCCCCCGCACCTGCTCGGCCTCTCCTCTTCACACCTCAGCAGCCGCACAACCCATTTTGCCAGTGATGCACTATTGGTTTTACTACCAACTCATGTTCCCTATGTGCCTAAATTGAATCTCTCCCTTGTGTTTTCTTGAATATGGCAGTATGCGGATCCCGTATCAGATCTGCTGGACAAGTGGGGCGCCTTTCGCAGTCGGCTCTTTCGAGAATCATGCGTATTCCACCGTGGCAACTATGTCAAGGACCTAAGCCGCCTAGGCCGAGACCTGAATAAGGTCATCATTGTGGACAATTCCCCTGCCTCCTACATCTTCCACCCAGACAATGCTGTATGTTTTTACAATTTTTTATTCCATCTTCAATAGAATGCCAGTGCTGTTGATTATTAAATTCAATGATAACCATATTTTTATGAAATTAATTACGAGATGCAGATGTCCATGTACATATTGATCAGTTAAAATGTCTATATCGGTTTATTCAGTAATTTTCTTGTAACTCCAAAACCCTTTGAGTGCATCATGGTGATGGGTTTTCTCTCCTGTGCCTCCTCATGCCACTCTAGGTGCCTGTAGCATCCTGGTTCGACGACATGGCCGACACAGAGCTACTTGATCTCATCCCGTTCTTCGAGAGACTGAGTAAAGTAGACGATGTGTACGCTGTCCTGAAACAGCACAGGACTACAAGCTAACGCGACCACAGTGGCAGCTTTCACCTCGGGGCCAGGGAGGCCTGCTTGGGCATGGGGCCCCACGCTGCTTCCCACGTAAAGGACCAGCGCCTGTCTCGGTCTGAATCACTTTACCCAGAATTCCATTCACAGGACATTTTCTATTGGCTGAGAGAGAGAGAGAGAGAACAGCTGGTAGATCCTTGGTTTGGTTTTTATAGAGATGGAACTGTGGGACTGCTTGATTATCAAAAAGAGAAACATGAGAGTTGCATTGATAATTTTAATACTTCAACAGGTGTTATTCATCCTTTTTGGTTAATAGATTTTTCCCCCAGACACGTTTGCGGGAAGCCTGTTTAAAGGAACTGTGGGAATTATTCAAATAAGTACTAGTCTTTTCTGTTATGTAAGCAGTGAATAACCGGGTACTTGGGGTTTTCCATGAGGTAAACTGCCCTCATTCCCTCTTTTGTAAAATTGAGTTTATCTCAGAAGCCCAAGTGAGGACGGAACAACGATGGCAATCATGTCAGGTTCTATGCTGTCTCTCATAATTCGCCAATTTTTTTAAAAGCAATATTTATTCATCTTTTACCTCTTGACATGCTATTTTTTCCTAATCTTTTTTTTTTGTCAAGATCTCCTAATACTGCCACAATCATCATTCTTTGTAGCATTTTCTCACAGCAGAGATAAGCGCGTATCGATGTCAGAAAGGGAAACTGGCGTGGTTCCACTGTAGTGCCAGCCTCTGCTGTCAGCTCCCCCCTCGAGGTTATAAACAAACAATCAGAAGCATTTGTTACCCTCACATATATGCCTTATATCTTGCCTTAAAAAGTACCCTTTTGTAATATGACAAACAATTTTAGTTATTAGTTGCAAGGTAATGTAGACTGTGTTAAATAAATTCCAAGAATATGTGTTATTCGTGATATTAATCAAAGCAGAAAGATACTGGAATACTTTAATACTAATTATTACACATACTCTACAAATGTTCAGTGCATTAACCATGTTACTTCTCACAAAATTTGTGAAATGCATTAACTGTTGTCGGTCACTCGTCACCTGATTTGAGACCTGGCCTGAGAGAGGGTTGTGTGGCTGATTGGAGAGCTCCCTCCCTGAGAGTAAATTTGTCACCTTGCGGCCGAATCGGTCAGCCGCTTGTCTGCCTGGACTCTTGTGTTGAATGGTGGGGGGAGGGGACTCGCAGTCCCGTCAAAGGTTCTATATATGTAAACTCATGTTATTGAAATCTGATGCAAAGTCCCGCAAGTGCCAATGCAAGTGGGCCCGAGGAGACTCTCCTGTGTGGGATGATGATGATGTTTTTTTTGTTGTTGTTGTTGTTGTTGTTGACTTTGACTGTTGGGGTGAGAGCACAAAAATGTGTTGGTTGTTTTTAAAATAATGCTACTTTTGTCCATTTATACATTTTTAAATGTTTTATTTTTAATAGATGTTATGTTGACAACGCAGTGCCTTCATGCTCTTATTACGATGATGCTGATGATAATGGTGATGATGATGATGATGATGATGATGATATCAGTACTGTGCCAAGGGGAAAGACTTGTAATTCATAATGGTTTCAACAGCAGTATGATTAATGTTCGGTTTCGACAAGCACAATGGCTTCCTCCATTCTTTTCAGTACTTGAATCTGACCATTTATCTGCTTTTAATTTTTTTCCTCTTTTAATCTTTGACATAGCATTGAATGTAATATGCTTTGTATTTCAGCAACAATCTAGGCCTTGGTGTTGATGTCTCAATAGACACTTATAGGTTAGGACCTTCAACACGTAATTTGCAAAAAAAAAAACATATATAGATCTTATAAAATGGTACTCATCAGGATGATTAATTTCTGTACATGAAATTTATAACGCTCCCACTACAAACTTGAGAGCTTGTGGAGCTTTATGTTGATATGTAGAACACTTGTTTGAACTGAATGCTGATAATCTGGCAGTTGGACTCACATTGGACATGCTTTCGGAGCGCAGAGTTTGGTGTTCTCAGTATCCAGTATCTGCCTCCATGTATACACATCTGTTTATATCACGTATGATTTGGGATCGTCAAAGTCATTCCCCTCCAAGCACCTTCTTAAATAGATAAGTAAATAATGGAATCGTCATGGAGACCGGGGGCTCTGTAAGGGTCACTGAAAGCCCCTGTCCGCATGCATCCCTGCCTACTGCACACTGACCTTTGCACTGCATTTAAAGAGACGATGTGCAGTCAGCATGCAGGTTACTGTGACCCACTTCAAGTGGCAGGTTACAAACAGGTTGTGAAATCGCAATGTAAACATTGTGCCTTCTGCTGAGGCCTTTATTGTGCACTTTCGTTTCTGGATAAAAAAAAAGCGTGGGATCAGTGTTTGTCTTCATGAACAAAACGAGAACTTTTTTCAGTTCTGTTATTGCTCCTGTCTTCACACATGATGCAGGGTGTAAACTCCCCAAGGTTAAATAAATATTCAATTGTATGAAACCTATCTTTAGTAGAATATTTATGAAAACACATAACATATTAAGATATGAAATAAAACAATCAGTATTAATACATTCTGTTCTATTTTCCGTTTTCCCACATTAGTTTCTCTCACACAGGCCTTATGTCTCTGGTTTCAAGCTCAGATCTCTCGCTCAATGACAATGATTTTGTAAGAAGTGTAAAGCAAATCAAGTTCTAACTGTATGACCTTTTAATACCCATTCATGGTTACATGCATGTGAAGTCAGGTTTCCTTATGAATATCAGATTGAAAGTATGCCCCCTAGAGGACTTTGTTAAAACATTTATACAATCGCCACCATTTGGGAAGCCAATTTGAGAATTGTACCTTCAAAATCAGTATGTAAACATACACTACTGGTCAAAGGTTTTGGAACACCTACTCTTTTATGGCTTTTTTTTTACTATTGTTACATTGTAGAGCAAAACTGAAAACTATGAATTTACAGACGTGAGATAAGGTAATGTAGTAAACAAAAAAGAGTAAACAAAGCTGTTTAATATTTTAGGCTCTTCTAAGCAGGCAACTTTTGCTATGATGACAGCATTTTACACTCTTGGCGTTCCATCAACCACCTTAACGTTAGACTCTGGGAATGTTTTTTTTTTAACAGTCCTGAAGGAGTCCCCATATACAGTACATGTTGTGATGCTAGACTCTGGGGATGGTTTTCTAACAGTCCAGGGGGGTATTCCAAGTATATGGTTTAGTGACAAACCTGGGTAAGTTAACTCAGAGTAAGTGGTAAACCTCCTACAACAAGAGTCCTATGGCATTGTTTTGTTAGGAGAATGAAGCCATACAGCTCTTCTATTAGGTTTACCATCTACTCTGAGTTAACTAACCCAGGTTTGTCACTAAACCACGTACTTGGAATACCCAAAGGAGTACCCACAGGATGTGATGTTAGGAATGGTTTTCAGTCCTGAAGAAGTCCCCACATGTTGTTGGGGAACCTTTTTGCTTAACAACTAAAAGAATAGATGTTTCAAAACTTTTGACAGGTAGTGTACAGTATGTTATCTATTTATCCTCTGCCTTCACCATTATTTGTTAACTAAATGTATACAAACGTCTATATCAGAGCATCTACATGTTTGCTGAATTGCAGCTTAAAGGGGGACAAAAATGGGCGTTCACATTTCATTCAATACCCATGCAATTCAGAAATAATTTCCTGAGACATTTGTAATTTAGTTGAACCTTTTATGGTCATTGTAACTTGTAAAGTTGGTGAAACTCTGAAAAACTTAGCATTTGTGTGTTTTTTTTTGTTGTTTTTTTTACAGAATGTAAATCATCACAACATGGCTGAAGAAAGCTTTTATTGAAAGATACTTCCAAAACAAATGAAACAGTCAGAGATGCAATAAATCCAGAACTATGAGGGTGCTTGAAACAAAATGATAATAATGGAATTCAGAAAAGACAGCTTCCACATAGGAATAGAGCTTAATTGATTAGTACATGCTCGATACTTATTTGTGAAATGCAACTGAAAAGTCACGTGATATAATAAGTAATATGTTTCAGTTATCAACCATTCTAAGTTAACCTTTCATTTGGCCCGCTGTATGTACATAGCATGCTTCAAACTAGACGGCCCCCCTTGACTTGCTTCACAATACCCTTAAGCCTGCATCCCAGAGACTATGTATTCTTCTTTTAAAAAATCTATACAAAGGACAAAAATACAAATATACATCAATCAATGAACTTACATTTGACAAAATAACTGATCATTGGATAGAACTAAAAATTGAGAATCAAATATGAGAAGACCTGGATAATATCATGGTATATTGTTGTTGTATAATAAATGAAATATAATGAAAATAAAATATATACCAAGTTTAGTTGTTGACAATTATATAATAATGTTTGGTTTCTTTTGATTATCCTAAACATATCAATACAAATACAAAACATACAAAATTAAGATTGAAATTAAACTTCAAACCTTTTGAGAATCCCTCACATGGGCTCACTGTTATTTTTCAGATGCTTTGTGTATGTAGTGCCCTTCTCCAGATGATTTAAGCAACGCAGCAGATCAGTTCATGATATTCTAATAGATTCAAGTCATCACGTTTGACAGAATTTTCAGTTTCAACCCCAGTTTAACGAGTAAGAAAACTGAATATCCTTTCAAAATCTATATTAATGCAGATCCTCTTCAGGGACATTAGCCGGCAACAATTTCATATTTCAAAGATCACCTGAAAAACAAGATGTTAAATTTTTTAAAAAGTATATACATAAGTTAATGAATAAATAAGTTAGTGAGTAAAGTTGGATTTTATAGTACAAAAGGCTGTAATATACAATAATAACTGTTTAGATAAAATCCCTATGCACTGGCTGTTTTTAATCCCAGGCGCTGGTGATGTGCAGGAATATCAGACTTTTAAAAAATAGAGACCATCACCGCACACCGGTCTAATATTAGGAATTGTTTGTGAGGACAGAATGACACGTTTTGCCGTAAGCTTCTTCAGGTTCTCTCTGATAGAGAGTGATCCTGAAGAAGCTTACGGCGAAATATGACGTTCGCTCCTCATAAACAATTCATAATATACTGTAGGACCAGTGTGCGCGGTGATGGTCTCTATTTTTTTAAAGTCTGATATTCCTGCACAACAAGAAGGCACTGAATTTAGCATCACTAAAACGCCAACTTCCTTTCCATGTGAACTCTAATAAAGTTTACAACTATAAATGATGGGATGTGATATGTGTATGACTCATACTGTAGTGTTCCATCCAAGAGCCTTATGTTACGATGAGAAGACATGGCTTCCTTAAGCACACTGACCATTAACTAACGATTAGAGGACCAGCGTTTACATTCTCACCACACACTGTTAAAGTCGGATCAGATGATCCTACCTCAGCGGTTCTCAGCTTGGCCACTGTGGCTACGGGCCGTTGTCCCACAATGCATATGGTAGGTGGACGACGCAAGTGTTTGCTTACAGCGAGTCCTATCGCGTATTCTTGGCTAACCATCGGCAAGATACTTATCCAAGCAAAGCTGTTGACTTGGTTGAAAGGCTCTTGTCAACAACCTTCTTCTGCCGCCCTTATATGCTCCAGAAATGTAGATGGCAGGCGACTACACCATGGGAGGCTTTTCAATATCCAGGACCCAGAAACTTGATCGGCACAACTAATCTTCCCATAACATCCCATGGGAAGGTGATGTTACACTACATTCACAGATACATTAAGAAATTGTTTATTTATAACTTGTTTATTTGGGCTGTTAAGTGTTCCCAATTTAATAGGTGACTTATCCGCCTAACCAACGTTTCTTTCATTTCTCCTTGCAGAGGTCTGACTAGGCATGTCTTGTGCTGTACAAGTGAAGTCTACCTGCCGCCTCTGATCAGAATTCAACTCTGTGATTATTCAGAACACTTACTTTTAACCACAAGGTTGGCAGTGCTCTTGGCTTTTCCGGATGTGAATTGGACAGGACCGGTCATGTCCACTGACGTCTGCCTCAGCGTGAGTTTATGGACGGTGCCCATCTTCTCCAGCAGGATCCGAGGGCCAGCCTGCAGGCTCTCCCCATTGAGCGTCCACACTGGGGCCTTGGTCACCGGCATGGAGACCTCGCACTCAAAGCAGGCCTCGTCAGGGGCAGCCACCTCCACATCCTGCAGCTCGCGCACCATCAGCAGGGACTGGGCTGGCCGCACATGGAAGAGAAGCGTGGAGTTGGTGAGTGCTGCAGTTTTAGTGTTTACTGATCACTGAAAGAATTGTCACTAGAGGGTACAAATGAACAGTGGGTACAAATGAACTGGTATTTACATTTTTTTTAATCATTATTATTCTACTACAAACAACACCTCAAAATATATTGTAGGTTACATAACATTGAAATATACGCAAAACATTTGTATTCATGCAGTACTTCAAATAACCTAATTCATTTACCTTCTACTGTCAGTTTGGCGGAGCACGAATAATCTCCAACCTGGACACTGTAAGTTCCCTCGTCTTCTAGCGCCACCTGCTGGATCACAAGCTTCCGGTAGCAGCCTTCACTGCAGATCTCAAAGCGCTCGGATGGCAGGACCACATTGCTGCCTTTGTACCAGCGGATACTGCACCGTGGATTGGACACAGTGCAGTCCAGAAGGACGCGGCTCTTTTCTAGAGCAATTTTGTCCTGAAGTGGTTGAACTATATTTACTGGGAGTTCTGTTGGAATCAAGTTAAATAAGACATAAGTAAACCAAAGTAGAACAAACAAACAAATATAGCAACACATAAACAAAAGCAACATGTTTTCATAAAGGTCAATCATTTGTGCATGACACAAACTCTCCAAGTTGCCCTGTCTTGTTTAATTAGGGATGTTTGAAAGGCAACTTGTGGGTTCAAGTTTTAGCAGTTCTGCTAAAAGGCTATGGTCTAAGTTTAAAGAATGCTGTTGGATAAGAACTTCTCAGAAATACTATAAAGAGATTTATGTTACCCTCTACTTCCAGGTAAGCTGTAGACTCAATATTTTTGGCAACAAATTTGATCTCCCCCGAGTCCTCTCCCTTGATATTGCAGATCAGGAGGAAGTGCTTGGTTCCTGTTCATAACATAAGACATAAACATTTAGACTACATCATTTACAGTGTATGCTTTACATTAACTCTGCACGTTATGTGGAAAATAAGCACGCATGACGACCTTCCTGTCGGATCCTGATGGTGCTGGTGGGTTTGATCTTCTCGCCATTCTTGAACCATTCTCCTGGGATGTTGTCCAGAGACAGCTCACACATGAACACAGCGTTCTCATCCTCCTGGATCTCCAGATCCTCCAGGCTCTGGATGACCTCGAGCTCAGGTTCTGTTCAAACAAACAAAAACAAGCAAATGAAAATGAATGACAAAAAAAAACACTAGATTTATAAAATGAAAATGTAAATTTAAGTAAACATATATTGACATTATTATATCAATATTAGAGAATATCTATCTATTTATCTACGTATCTATCTATCTATCTATTCAAATATAAATATATCAAGTCTTAGTTTTCTATTACCAGCAGATGGCAGTATTGTACCATTCATCCCTAAGCTGTATACCTCTATCTAGGGCTCTGATTTATCCTCACAATCACCCCTCTAGGTTGATGTCAGCATTAGAAAAACTGAAATACTGTACCTGTACATAGTGGAGCAGTATGGACATATGGCAGTGTGCACAGATATATTAAAAATTAGTACCATATACTTCCAAGGAGCAGCTAGTGCTGGTGTCTCCAGCGTCGCACATGTAAACACCAGAATCGTCCATCTCACAGCGTAAGATCTGAAGAAAACGCTTCCGCCCCATGGAATAAATTCGATGATTCTTGCCAGGCTTCAGTTCCACACCATCCTGCGTTTCAGAGGAAACACACATCAGTTAGCCAAGTTAGATTTTTTTTTTAAATGTAAATTATGGCACATCAGTGGTCCATCTGTTAGAGTAAGAGTGTACAAAATGAACAGTATCGTTATAATGAGTAGTAAATGCCCACAGAAAGAAAAAATACAAATTTGTTTTACCTTCGTCCACTTAACCTCTACATTATGTCTTGATAGTTCACACTCCATGGTAACCGCTGAGGCCTCTGGGAATCTTACATCCTCAAGCTTTTTCAGAAGAGTCACTGGAGTTTCTGAAATACACACACGGACAAACACACACACACAAACAAGTATGGAATGCTGCAGTGCTAAATATGAAATCATAACAGTACCCGAGACCTTTTTTGTAGGCTAGCTTGTGATATCTTGGTGACATGTTGTTATATATGTGTTATGGAATAGATTAATATCATTAAGGCCACGCCACTGAATGTGATAGCCTATATCTTACAGCGACATCTCGTCTCCTGTGTCCTCCCCCTCATGAATCCTTTGGAGCGGCTCCATCGTGACTGAATCTGCTCCATCACACTCTCTGCCAGAGCTCCTTGTATAGCAATCGCATAGTAATGATAGTATTTATACTATTGTCATCCATACTGACAGGTCCCTGACTCTGAGGGATAAGTGCTACTGAGTGACTTTACATAGCGGAGATTACCTTACACACTGGACTTATGCTTGTGAATACCTCAAAAGTTTCAGTAGCCTTAATCTGATCATGTGATGTCAAGGGTCTTTTTTTACATCGGTAACTTGAGGCATAGCAAGAGTGGTAGTTCGGCCGACGCGCCACCATGCCATTGTCCTGCCATCAGCGGCTGAAAACCAAGCCCTTTTCAGAGCTTACGTTATGGCTCGGCTCTCCTTTACCCCCCCCCCCTTCCATAGCTGGCATTGGAATGTTATTTCCAATGTGTATCTTTTCAGTTGCTCCATGGGTGGGAGTCTCATGTAACTCTGGTGAGTGAGGGATTGAAACCCACCTCAGCACTGATGTTTACATTGACTGCTGTTTTTGTTGTCGTACACCAGTAAGAGAGTTGGCAGTAGATCATACTAACAGCTATGCATTGTAGTCTCATCACAAATGCCTATGTTTCCTATACAGACCTAGTTTAACAAAACACCATTTACCATGCTGTTCCTTTCATTACGGGGCTGTAAGCATGGGGGCTGGCCAGGGCAGGGGCAGTTTTTCTCCTTTTTTACATTATGCTTTTAATGCTTTACATTATTCTATCATACTGTGGATAATTAATCCACAGTATAATAATAATAATAATGTATAATAATATTGTGGCCCAGTTTCAAAAGGCTTGCAATGGCCCTGTGCTTCACTATGTATCTATATTGACTATTTCAATAAATAAGTGTATGTTTATAGCATAGTCTTATACCTTTTGCACTAATCTAACCCCAGGTTTGTTTAGTTTGACGTGATTGCTTGAAAACATTTACCAGGATGTTGCTATTCTATATAACCTATAAAGATTGTTGTCAGCAAAGTTTCCTCTTTATGGGTGCCCATGGTGACATTTACTCATAATTTGTTGACAAGTAAGTTATTAATAGATTACCAGTTATTAATAGCTTAACATAGCTACATAGCTTCTACTTCACCAGATGTCCATATGTCTCTGCTGGAAAAGTTAGAGGAACACACCCATTACACAGCCCACTGACTGCTAATTTAACTTTTGCTCTATGTTAGACGTGAGTCACTTTGTCATAATGGTTATAATGGTCATAATGGTTGTGTGTGTCTCTGTGTGTGTGTGTGTGTGTGTGTTACCTTTCACAGTTAATCTTGCTGACGATCTAGCATTCTCCGCGGAGAACGAGTAGGTGCCCGTGTCCTCTAGGGTGAGGTTGGAGATGGTGAGGCCGTGCACACGGCCCTTGCTGCTCATGCGCCAACGGCTGCTGGACTTCAGGCGGGTTCCCTCCTTCTGCCACACTGCCTCGACGTTGTTGTGGGACAGCTCCACCTCAAATGAGGCTGTCTCACGCTCAAAAGTCTGAATTTCACTCAGACCTTTGCGAATTTTTATTTTTCTCGCTGGGGAGTGGGTATGAATACAATTTTGGTCATGATATAAATTCATCATTGAATGTATATTTTCATAGAATGAAATGCAGTCACAGTTAAAAGGCAGGGGTATTACTGCCAAAGCTAGATGAGGCCCTAAAATATTTAAGTCCAACATTATAGATGGGAAGTAAAAACAAAGCTAACAGTTTCTTTTTTCTGACATTTCAGACAGGCATTCTCAATAGAAAAGAGTGGTTTATTTTTGAGAGTTGGTGACACCACCAGAGATTCTCAAGGCCAGTGCATAAATTTAGCTGCAATGAGAAGATATCCAAATTCATCAGATGTGCCAACAGCCGTCATAGCAAACACTTTCCTCCAACTGATTGCTTTATCCCAACAGAAGCTTAACAACAATATACTAAACACCTTCAAAACACTGAATGCAATATTACGCATGTGTACAACTGATGTTATCTTATGTCTTTTAGACTTTAGAACATTACATTAGTCTATATATGTGTAAATTCAAGTTACAGTGAAGACTTTACCCCATTAGAGAGCATCAGTAAATTGACCATGACCTGAGTAACTTCTGAAATGGCGAAAAAAAAACTACTTCAAATACTCATCTGATAATATCTACATTTTCACAGCCATGCAAAGGGGATTAAGAGGTTACCCAACAAGGACCCCATCTTAGCTGCAAGCTGGTTTTCATTTTGACATGCTTAATTGAATTATCCCTGCCTCTGATGTTATGTCAATTTAGAATTCTGCTCCCTGAGAATCAGTAGGTCGACTATCAGTCACCTGTTGGTGGTCGTCACAGTTGGAAAAGAAGTGTCGCAGAGGGAGCAAGCTCATATTACTCTGACTCAGATAATCAAGTGTGTTTGGGGGGGAAAAACAAAAAAACAAATGGCAGTAACAACGGGTCAAGTCGCGGGAGCGGCATCGCTGGACACCGGCAACCGGTAAACAAACAACAACAGCGCATAGTGATAAAGCAACTTGGCACAGGCGTACTCACGTTCCACGCTGAGGTTTGCCTGTGTGCGGTCGTGGAGCGTTTCACAGCTGTAAGTGCCGCGGTCAGAGAGGACGAGCTTGTGGATGATCAGGCTACGTTTCCTGTCAATTTGTTTCAGGGTGAACTTGGGCCCGACTTGTATGACTAGCCCGTGTCTCATCCACTGCACCTCGCCAGAGTCCAGGCTGACCTCCACCTCCAACGTGGCCTCCCCAAACTCCTCAGAAACGACATCCTCCATATTCTTGGTAAACACCACCTGTGCCTCTGAACACATGCAGCACAGAATATGTATATGTACATATGCACCATTGACAGTTAGGCATTATTACTCTACAACTAGTAGGCTAAATGGCTAACAACCGGCAGACTTGCCTTAGCCTACTGTACAAATATCAGTGACAGAGTAACACAGCTGCACTGATAACAGTTAGCTTGCTGTGATGTAGCCTACATGTTTATGGCAGTAATTATCATGTACATTAATATACATTAAAATGAAATGACATTTAATTATGAAGGACAAAACCATTAACCATGGAAATGCATTGTAGTACTTGATGTGCTCTTACAGTCGGGTCATTTCAGTGGTTTGTGTGTTACATAGTGGTACCACTTGTGTCTGTCAGTTAACAGAGGAATCCTAACTGGAGAAGCTGCTAAGCACAAGCCATCACAGGCACCTTTTCAACAATTCTGGCATGTCTGAGGGGGTCATTATTTATCTCAAATATGTTGACGTGGCATTAAAGAGCTACTCAGGCCTGCAAAGAACATGATGTGATGGCCTTTGCTTTCACCACAATATCAAGGGTAACAGGCAGGTTGGGTGGGGACATTCAGCACATACTTTTAACAGTAAAGCTGACTGCAAACCCAAACACGTACAGTAGGTGTGCAGTCATTATGCACACACGACGCAATTATAGTCGTATAACTTCAAAACCTGATTTTTTTTTTTTTTTTTACTTGAAGTTAAAGTTAGTAAAAGTATTTAAAAGTTAGTAGGATCACGGAAGCAATTACATGAGATGATAAACAGGCCTAAATTGTGTATTGATCAGTAGCAGCATTTTTCTGCCACAACAATTAGGCCAACATGGCTTATATTTACTCAGGTTGCTGACAGACATACTAGGCCAGCAGAGAAGACTTCGGTCAGTGTCTCAGTGACATTTCTTATAGATGACTTGGGGTTTTCCGACTATGTAATTCACCAGAGCCGGACAGTAACAGAGTACAGTACTTGAGTACAATTTTGAGGGATCTGTACTTTACTCGAGTATAATTTTTGGGGAGTACTCATGACTTTACTCAAGTACATTTGAGAGGCAAATATTGTACTCTTTACTCCACTACATTTCTATCCATAACTGTGAGTACCCGTTACTACCTCGAAAAAAAAAATCTCGGAAACCCTCAATTTCTTGTTTCCCTCTCAAACGTGATTGGATTGTGCAGGCACCACTGATTGGGACAGCCTATCAGCAATCACCTTCAGCTTTTCGCCAAAGTCAACTCCATGGTCAGATTTAGATAAGAGACGAAACCATGGACGAAACAATGGATGAAGACGCAGCAGGTCCATTCTGGGAATGTGCCAACCCGTGGCCCCACCTCGCCAGACTATTTTAAATTTTCTGAACAAGTTAATGATAGTTTTCGCTTCAAGTGTTTCAATTACAAAATAGTATTTTGTATTTGAAATACGTATTTTAAATACATGTATTAGAAATACTGCCTATCCCTGGCAACATGGTAAAAAGATGAAAATGACTTGATTTCACTTTCAATTCATTTTACATTCTCCAAGGTATTAACATTAACATTTTTCATAACTCCATGTAGGACGTTTCTGTACATAAATGTAAGCACTGTGGCAGTAGTAATGCAATATTTTTAGAAAATGTAGGCTACTCTTGTACTCTTAATACTCTAAGTACTTTTAAAAACAACTACTTCAGTACTTTTACTTAAGTAGACATCTGACTGTTGTACTTTTACTTGTACTTGAGTAAAATTTAGCAAGGGGTATCTGTACTTTTACTCAAGTAATGAAGCTGTGTACTCTGTCCGCCTCTGTAATTCACATTAGCCACACAACATGCAACATGCAATCAGGGTGAAAGGCAGACATGGTAAAACACTGCACACAGCATTAGTGGCAACAAAAACAATTTGTATACCAACTTGTATAACAATTATTACGGAACCCTGGAGGGATCATTGCAAGATATGTTTTGGTGTATATCCAGAAAATGTGCGCTCGTTTTACTAAGTTGTGTGCTCATTTTACTAAATCGTACTCTCATTTTAATTTTTGTAAAATTAGCTGCTCACAATTCACTAAAACGTGCACATGATTTAGTAAATTGTGCGCACATTGTAGTAAAATGTGCAGACAATTTACTAAATTGAGGGCACAATCTAGTAAAATGAGACCACAATTTAGTAAAATGAGCACACAATTTACTAAAATGAGCGCACATTCTCTCAATATACAAAAATATCTTGCAATGACACCTCACAGGCTCTGTAAATTATGCTTTGGGCCTATTAATAACAGTATTAGTCGCACAGTAGTGACTACTAGTAATATTTGTCACTAACTAAACACTTACCCTGTGCCCTGTAATTTTTGGACAAAAGTGCTTGCTTAACACCTAAACAGTAACATACTGTAATATTAAAGTAATGCATTTTCTGAATTTTTGGACACACTTAACGATTGTTTTGGTTTTCATCTATGATGTTAACAAAATTAGTAAAGGTTTTAAGAAAAAAAAAAGCTGTACCGCGCACCTTTCATCACAAGAGACGTTACCGCTGCAACAGTGCCAGTTCAGAGGTCATAGACATTTGTTCTTGTTAGATGATTTATTTTTTTCCGGGCATCACTCTTGCACATTATGTTCATAAAAATATATCAAATATTTGCAAATTAACACAGAAACACTGGCAACAGTTTTAAGTATTTTTTCCTTGGTCATTCATTTTTGGAAGGGGAGCTTGGCGTTTGGGTGGATTTTGTTGGGGGGGCACACGATGCTCATTGGAAGGGGGGCATTGCCCCCCCAATGCCCCCCCTTGGCGATGGGCCTGAAGGGGAACAGTATCACCAGATAAGTCCCTTACAGTTTGCAAAATATTATGTCAGCATTTAAACACAAGCTTTACCTTACTGTAGGACTTTTGTGAGCACACAAGGTTTCTATTGCATTAGTCTTAGATGCAAAAATATGTCAGGATCATGTTGCACTAAATGCATCAGGCAAAGTATGCATAGACAGTGAGAGTGGGTTTGACAGAATCTCACCTTGCACTCGAAGACTGGCCTTGGACACCACTCCTTCGGCTTCAGCAGTTACCCTGGAGGTGTCTCCGACCTGGCAGTTATGAATGTGAAGAGTGTGGGACAGGCCGCTGCTAGACATGGTGAACTTCTCGTCTGCAACAATGGGCTTGCCATTCATGCACCACTCGAGTTTAGCGTCCTCCGGCGACAGGACACATCTAAATGTGGCATCCTCTCCCTCCATGACAGTAATGTTGTGCAACTCAGCAATAAACTCAACAATGCGAGGCTCTGTGGATTGAACCAAAATATAAAATGAAATGCTAATAAGCAATGCTAATGTATTTTTAAAAATACAACCCATCAAAACATGACCATTTTCTGACATCTTTTCAATTACTTTGCACTTCAACAGTTGCACATGTCCTCTCATCTTTGGATTCACAGGTGTAAACTCCAGCATCCTCCAATGTGACATTGTGTATGGTGAGGCTCCTCTCACAGCCATTGGCTCTGATTGTGAAGTGGTGGCTGGGGGTTATCTCTTGATTGTCCCTGAGCCACTGGACATCTCCTCTCGGCTTGTAGAGCTCACATCGCAAAACGAGGTCACTATCCTTGAGGCCGATTGCATTTTCCAGAGGCTTGGAAAATTTCACCTTTAGTTCTAATTTCAAAAGAGTTCCACAGTTCAGTGTTACTTTAGATTGATAAGAGAGAGTTAATCAGGCTCATATGTGGTGGGATCTGGGAAAACCCATCACATGGTTAAAATAAATCCTTGATTACTGCCCTGTTTCAGTCCTCATTTCATACTGCATGTTGCTAGGATGGTATCAGAATCTTAATTTGGTGAAATTTCCCAGATCCCATATACTGTATATGCATGCTATTGTTGCTCTAAACCTACCTTTGACAAGCACAGTGAAGTTCATCTCATCTGTGATTGCATCACACACAAATCTACCACAGTCTGACTTCTTCACTGGGTCAATGACGAGGTAATGATTCTTTCCCTCAGTGCTAGTTTTGAAACGACTGCCCATGAGGGGCTCCTTGTCTTTCAACCAACGAACTTTGGCTCTCTCCTTATTCACCTTGGCACAAAGTGTAACCTTGTCATTCTCACTGGTGACAATCTTGTTCTCTTCTTCTGTATTGAGAAACTTTGTCGGTGGTTCTAAAAGACAGCAATGGAAACAAATTATGATCACAAAAATATAAACACATTACTGCAGTGGTGAGCCAGAAATGTACACTGTATCCTCTTCATTCAGTATTTATTAAATCACCGTTTCATTACCTTGGACTCTCACCAAGATTATCATTTTGTCATCCGCGGCATCGCACATGTATTCCCCCGCGTCTGAGAGTTCAAGGCACGTAAGGACAAGCTTCCTCACTGTCTCTCGACTTTCTATGTGTGTTCGCGAGTCTGGGTTCAATAACCTTCCATTGCAGTACCATTCAACCGGCACATTAGACCGAGACACCTCACACTCCAATATCAGGTCATCTCCTGCTACCAGGCTATGATGTTCAGGGTGCTCTGAATTTCCTAGAATGGTCACTGGTGCCTCTGGACAATGAAACAACAGTCTGATTTTTGTCTTAACCCCACGTACAGAAAGACACTGATGTCGTAAGTGGGTGAATCCCTAACTGTCTACTTCATGAGGCCTTTTCAGGCTAAGAATAATGGAGTAAATACATTTCACAATGCCATTAAATGTCTGAATTAAGTTAAGATTGCACAAAATAACCATGGCTTACCTTCAACTGTAACAGAGAATTGAACCTTGTCATCCTTTGCATCACAGATGTACTCTCCAGCATCAGCAATCTCTGCGTTTAAGATGACCAAGGTTCGAAACGCTCCCTCAGCCTCACATGATAGGCGCTCACTCTCCACAACCCGCTCATTGTCCTTGTACCAGTCGACAGTTCCGTCAGAGCAAGACAACTCACACTTCAACACAATGTCATCAGGTGCGACTATGTGCCTTTCTGTCACTATCTCGTCTTTTCTCAGGATTTGAACAGGTGGCTCTGGAACCATCAGCGAAACAACAAGAAATGGATTAATATAATTTAATATAATTTAATTAATATAATTTAATTAATATAATTTAATTTAATATAATTTAATTAATATAATTTTCTGATGCTGATCTGGCCATTAAAAGTAGCATTTTTGGAAATGTTACCTGTGACACTGACGTGGAAGTCCATGACATCGTCCTTTGCATCGCACATGTATTGGCCAGCATCCTCCAGGGTAGCAGACAGGATGGATAACTGGCGAATCAGACCATCTTCAAATATGGTGACCTTAGTGCTTTCTTCAATTTCCTCACCATTCTTTTTCCAGGTCACCTCAGCATTTGCTCTTGATACCTCACAGTCAAGCAAAATAGGGTCACCCACAAAGACGTCCACTCCACAAGCCATTTTTCTTGGACGGATAAACCTCACTGGGGGTTCTGTGTGAGGAAGAACAGGCAGAGCTTCTTACCATGTGTAAAAGTAAAATGATGCTAAAACAAAATAATCCGGAAAACTGACTAGTAGAGACCGACATTTCCAATTTCTCAAGTATGGTGTATTTCAATGTAATGTAGCATATATGTACCTGCAATGTTTACAAAGAAGGTGACTGAATCATCACCAGTATCGCAGACATATTCAGCAGAATCTTTAACAGTAGTCTCTGGGATGATAAGCCTCCTGTAGACTCCATCCACCTCCAGAATAAGATTATCGTTTTCCTCCACCTCAAGCCCATCCCGGTACCAGCGAACTACTGCATTAGCCCTGGAGATCTCACAACTTAGCACCATCCGCTCTGCAGTCTGCTGACAAAGTTCCATTTGGGACTGGCTTGGAGATATAATACGCACAGGTGGCTCTACAAGAGGAACATGGGAAGTGTTAACATGTAGTTTTCTGTTCAGGTTCAGAGCCAAATGAACTTGTATTTTTTTTAGTAATCCTGAGAAGGTACAGTGTATTGCCTTTTTATGTTATAATTACAATATCTACCGTGAGTGATATTTATTTTAAATACCTGTTATGTTCAGCTGGAAGAATATTCTGTCATCAGCTGTATCACAGACATATTCCCCAGAATCCTCTACACCACTGCGCAGAATCTTAAGTCGTCTGTATGGCCCTTCAGTCTTCAGTTTGATATTCTCACTTTCCTGCAACTTCTGGCCATCTTTGAACCAAGTCACAGAAGCATTGGGCCTGGAGAGTTCACAACTCAGCACTATCTCCTCTGGGACATGACGATCCAAGTGGACATCTTCTTTTGGGAACACAATTTTGACTGGTGGCTCTGTTGGAAAATAGTTTGTCAGTGAAATTTGATGGCACAATGTCCCTCCCTGTCTTTTATTCCTATATTTCAATTTGATCCATACCTCTTACGTTGACCTTAAACATTAAGACGCTGTCTCCTGCACGACAGGTATATGTTCCAGAGTCTGATAGCTGTGACGCCTGGATTGTAAGCTTGCGTACTGTGCCCTCTGTCTGCAGTGAGGAATTGTCATCAGGCTGCACCTCAACTCCATCCTTATACCACTGAGTCATGGCATCAGCCCTTGACACCTCACATGACAAGGTGAGACATTCTTGTTCCACAATGTTCTTGTGGAGATCTTCTTCGGGGACATAGACAAATGTCACTGGAGGTGCTGTGGAGAAGAATGATCTTGTTACACATCTGATTGAGTTCCACCATTTTCTCTGTGAGAGTGGGACAAGATTTGCGTTAAGTTAAGCATGCTTTAATTTTTTTGAGCACTGGCGATGACTGGTTGGATAACTCTGGAGAAATCAGTCTCCACTGTAGAAGCAAGAACAATGTGATAACTTGGTTAATGAAAGCCTTTTTGGTTTGTAGTGCAGTTAGAGTTGTGAAAATGGTCACATAACATTACATGCATTGATCCTCA
The DNA here is from genome assembly GCF_017589495.1 of Alosa alosa. Lineage (NCBI taxonomy): Eukaryota > Metazoa > Chordata > Actinopteri > Clupeiformes > Clupeidae > Alosa > Alosa alosa. The sequence continues at coordinate 34,317,668 of NC_063191.1, read as the reverse complement.
AGTGGGGTTCTCTGAAGTGTAGCTAAAATGAAAAGCATATGTCTAATGGATGGCAACTAGAGATGAGAGAAAAAAACAAAACAAAAAAGGACAGATAGTTTTGATGAGCACTGAACAACTTGGAAAAGTGGAAAAGTTGTCCAGTATTAGGAAAATAAATAAATGGCTGACAAAAGTAGCAGAATGGATCTCTCAGAGGGTGGAAAGGAAGGCTTTCTTACGATGGAAATAGAATTAATAAGCTGCAACGATATGGTTAGTTTTGTGTGACAATTTTTTTTTTTGGCAAAATTGTTGTATGTCACCTTTCACGTCCACATAAAATTCACTGATATCATCAGCTGTTTTACAAGTGTACAACCCAGAGCGGGTAAACTCGGCTGACTGGATAACCAGTGTCCTCGTGGTGTCATTTGACTGGATGTAAATTCCCGACTGAGGCAGAAGCGGCTCTCCGTCCTTGTACCACTGAACCAGGGCAGTAGGGTCTGTGATCTCACAATGGAGAACAATAGGACGGCCTGCTTCAATGGACTTGCTCTTCTCAACCTCTGGGGCAGCAGAGAACCTCACTGGCGAAGCTACAGGTGTTTCCATTCATTCAAAGAAATAATTTAATGATCACACTGAAGACAGTTTTTTTTCTACTGCAGTGTATCTTTCTTAAAAAAAATAAATAAATAAACAGTTTAATAATGGCAAAATGGACCACCAATTATGTGTGATTAAAGATTTAGGAGTTCTATGTGTTAAATGAATCACTACTTAGATGTATAAAAATGGCTTGTTTTATACTGCTTTATATCATACCTGAGAAATATTAAGATGCTACCAAACCGGTCATGTGATGAAAAAAAGATGATCATTGTCAGATTCAAAATTTCACAGAGAAAGCAAAAGTAGAGATGATCTACAAACTCGATGCACTCTCTAAACACTAAGCATATGTCCTTAACTTGGTGTGGATAGTTTTGGTTAAATACAATTAGATGGTCAATTGTAAGTATTCATCAATTTTCAATCTTTTTAGGATTCTAATTTTTGAGTATGTTTACACAACTGTTACAGGTTAAAAGTTTTAATTCTGGCAAACAGCATTTAGTGGATGAAGCATTATTTTGACACAATCAGTTAGTGGTTTTGAGGAAAAGTATATGCTCAAAATCACCTGCAACATCCACCTTGAATGCTATGCGATCATCCTCAGAGTGACAGGTGTATGCTCCCGAGTGACTCAACTCTGCTGATTGGATGATCAGAGTCCTGAAGGAGCCCTCTGATAGGATGTCAAGACAAGCTATTGGGAGGACTTGATTTCCATCCTTAAACCAGGAAACCTGGGCAGTGGGGTCTGAGAGCTCACACTGTAGCACAATGGGACATCCTGCTTCAACAAACTTGTTCCTTGCAACATCTGGAAGTGCTGAGAACCTCACAGGAACAGCTATGGGAGTTTTGGGGAAGGTTTAAAAGAAGGGTGTTGTGAAGATTTCAGTTACAGCACTAGAATTCCCAATAAAGGAAAATAAAAATGCCAAACAATTAATCTAAAAATCAAACATCAAATGCAAACAGATTATTGGCCAAGTGGAGGCACCAATCTGGAAAATAATTTGCAGAAAAGAAAATAAATTTGACAAAGGTTAGGACCTCACAGACTGAAAATCTGGGTGACAGTGTAGTGAAAGAATCACCTTGAACATCCACCTTGAATGAAATGGCATCATCAGCAACAGCACAGCTGTATTGCCCGGAGTCAGAAAGACTTGCTGATGCAACAATGAGTTTTCGCTCGTTTCCCTCTGTCTCCATAGTCACTCCATGTTTCCCAGACAACTGTTCTCCATCCTTATACCAGCTGACCTCAGCATTATGGTCTGAAATCCCACATTTGAGCACGATTGGCTGGCCTACTGTGACAGACTTGTTCCTCTCTACTTCTGGAAGTGGTATGAACCTTGGTGATGGAACTACACAGGGTTGATTTGCATAAAAAAGAACATTACTATGCTTTCTGAAAAAAAAAGAAAAAAACTTTATGTACCACACATGAAAGACAAATCAGAAATTAAAACATTTGCATGTCACCTTTGACATCCACATAAAATCTGATGGCATCGTCTGCTGTCTTGCAGGTGTATATCCCTGTGTGGTGAACCTCAGCTGCTGGGACAGACAGCTTTCTCTTGGCCCCCTCAGACAGAGTCTCAATTTCACCTTGGGGTTCCAGTTCTCTACGATCTTTGTACCAGGTGACATGAGCAGCAGGATTTGATATCTCGCACTCGAGTTCAAAAGGGCAGCCTGCTTCAATGCACCGGTTCTGCTTATCTTCAGGTATGGCACAAAACTTCACTGGTGGAGCTATGGATATTTTTAAATGTAATGGGACACTAGTAAAAAAGTGAAATATTTTAAAATCATTCATGCCATAAGGTATAGCAGTATTCGGCGAGTGTACAGGCTGAGGGAGTCACTGTTGCCATAAATGACAGACACTGTAATATTTAAACTGATGATATACTGAAGACATGAAATACACAATGGACAGACTATTAACACATAAGAGAGAGTATAAAAGTATATTTAAGTATGCTATCATGGTAATCACCTTGTAATACTGAAGTAATTAGACTTGGAGACGTCAACACAAAATAAACTCATATCGGCTAAAACTATGAAACAGAAGGCATGTATCCAAGATCAGAGAGCGCAAGATATAAGGATTGCACATTTCCGAAGCAAAAGACAAGAACACATTGAAAACAAAGACAACACAAGGGCATCAGTCTGGGAAGAGTAAGTCATTACTGGGAATACAACTGGGAATGTTTTGCTAGTATATTATTGTACAGTGAATGTCCATTTGTGTCAAGTAGAGTGTGACTTTGCAGTCATGTTAAGTGGCAAGTCTTCCGTTTTCTGAAGAACTACATTCAAGATTAAGAGGATTAAAAGATTACGTTAGGTCACATGTATGCCATATTCATGCACATACTTTAATGAACAAGATAAGACAGCTACAGACAACAAGCCTTTGTGGATTTCAATGACAACACATTTAAAGACAGACAGACAGATACTACAGCTTTTAGATTAGATTCAACCCAAACATTAATAATGAAAATCATAATGATAATATTTATCATTTAGGAATTACACCACTATTGTGGTATACTGATCTTTTGGGGTGAGACCCTGAATTTAAATGTAGTTTACTTAGGAGATGTCATGTCTTTGCACGCCAGCTAAACCAAACTAAGGAGTGGGGATTCTGGGGAATGCTCCACAACATTAGTTAGTCATTACTACAGTGCGCAGGTGGTTAGTGTTAATTAAGAGGGAGTTTACTACCATTCTGTGGGTCTGTTTGGAATCACCTTTTATGTCCACGGCAAACTGGAGTGCCGTGTCCTTAGTCTCACAAGTGTACACTCCACCGTGACATGGCCCTGCTGCATGGACAACAAGAGTTCTGAGAGTGCCCTCCGATAAGATGGCATTGCCACTTTGCGGGTGGAGTCTCACTCCGTCTTTGTACCAGCAGACTTCAGTGGTGGGGTCTGAGATTTCACATCGCAGGACAATAGGGCTGCCTGCCTCAATGGATTTGTTCTTCTCCGCTTCGGGAATGGCGGAAAATATCGGTGGAGGAGCTGAGGGGTTTAATTAAACACCAATTTCAAAATTCAAACAAGTAGTTTAAAAAATTGTGTTTATAAGTAATTGATAGATTTGAAAGTACTGTATATTTTGTCAATTATTTATTTTGGGAAAGTTATAATATCAGGATTGTCATTTTATAATCAAGTACGGTAATAAGCATGTCATGATCTGATCTGAACTGTTCTTCAGATTTAAATGTCAGGTTATTGATTTTTGTGCTTTGGTGATAAAATTTGTATTTTATGGCTTAGAGCTAATACACTGTAGTCTGCAGAAAGGAAATAAACAGGTGTAATAGTATTCAGCAGACACTATCAACATGAAACATTTAGTAAGTCTGGTAACTCAGCAGTTTTAAACATAGCATGAGTTTATATTATAATAATGTATGTTGAAGTTGATTTAATGGTTACGCTTCGGCTGTTTTTTTTTCTGTATCGAGTTAACAGACATTGCAACTATTTATCTTTTCTAAATTAATCATTAAATTGAGTGATCTAGTTTTAAATCACCTTTGACATCCACCTTATATAAAATGATATCATCCACAGTCTTGCAGCTATATACTCCAGTGTGAGACTGCTGTGGTGATGGAGTAATGAGTCTCCTAGTGGGGGTCTCTGATTGGATAATTAATCCATTTTCAGGATGGAGCTCAGTGCCATCCTTGTACCAAAAGACTGGAGAACTGGGGTCTGAGACCTCACACTGTAGTTGAACTGGGCAGCCAGCATCAGTGGATTTGTTCCTCTCAATCTCTGGGACAGCTGCAATTGTCACTTGTGTGTCTACAAGTGTTTGAGTGTTTGGAAGAGATTGAAATTAGCATCACCAAACAACTACAGTTTGATTTACATGCGAATATATGTTTTAGCTGCTATATATAGGCAACAAAACAAAGAGACTAGAAGTTGTTAGTGGCTTTTTTACGCAGGGGAAACAAATTAATTTGTTACAACAGACAAAAAGCCTTGAGTCACCTTTTACGTCTTCATGAGACTGTTCTGTGCGCTCCGGGGTCTCACAGACGACCTCCTCTCTATGAAACACCATAGATGGTACGACCACCATTTCCTCCACCGTGCCAAGTGATTGCATTTCCACCGTATCTTGCTGGAGAACATCTGGTTCATCACGTAATTCGTCTCGGCACAAGACCACCTCGGCAGTAGGACGTCCAGTGTCATTATCCTCTACTACAGAATTTTCTGCTTCATTGGATATCTGTCTCTCCACTTCAGAAGGTGTGGTATTTTCCATTGAGGGAGCTGAGGATATTTCAAGTTATATAAACAGACTTGTGTTACTGTCACTAAATATGAAATAGGATTTGAAGGATCCGTGCGATGAGATTTTTGACTAGAGATTAATTATGGCGTCAAGAATTAATTTAATGTAATCACGCAATGTTGTCACTGGATGTTTACAAGTTTAAGATGACTGTGGTTTTGACTCAAATGTCTAATGTACACTTTAGTTAAACGATGAAAGTACTTCTCAGTGCATACAATTAATCTATTTCACTAAAACACAATAACTTTTCCATTATTTTGATTACAATTTTTAATTCCTACGATTAAGAATGAGTTAGAGTTGTTAAATGAAAGGACTGCAGATAAATCATTCCTACAATTTGGGCTCACATCATTGCCACTTTGTGGTTGAGCTAACTATTTAAATCACCTTCAACATCCACCTTAAATGTTTTGACATCGTCATCCTCATGACGGTGTTTCAAGGGCCATAGCTCTTCTGATTGGCCTGTGTGTGTTTGTATAGTTGTTGCATTGGTTGGTGATTGTTGAGCTTCTTCATCTATGCACCCATCAGCAGGGCTGGTGGCTGGATGTGACATCTCATAGTCAACATTTTGTAGACTTCTCTCTTCATTAGACTTGTACTTCTCAACTTCACGTATGACTGCAAATCTCATAGGTCCAGCTAGGCGTTATTTTCATATATACAAAGAGGTTTTCAGTATCTCTGAAGTGGTTTTCACAAAGTATTTTATAAGAGACTCATGGAGATATGGAAAAGAATGGGAGTTTAAGAGAAGCGACCGTGTGAGAGCTGGTCTGACAACAGATTAAACACAGGTTATGAGACAGTCATCAAGAATGTGGGTCAGTCACATTAAATCACATTCATTCAGCCTGCCACTCACCAGTTGGCTTCATTTACTGATTCATCCATCCATCCATTCTTTCTTTCAAACACTAAGAAATCTAGAATTATAGTAGTTGTGATGCGGAGGAATGGTGCTCAGATAGCATGGGAGCAAGAAGGTATGCCTCAAGCAAGGTCCTACATTGCCTACAAGCTCGGATGAATTCATGGTTGAGAGCCAGTTAAGAATGAAGATTTACGTGTTTGCAGACTGGACATGAGGGTTAGTTTGGAAGACTTCAGGATTCTATAGACCAACCGATGTTGGATCACAAGACAACTTAGCGATAGATTAGTCTTTTGGGCTTTCTTTTTCAGGGATGGGAATAACCAAGATGCATTTATGGCATATGAGGGTCAGCATCTTCAGGGAAGACCAGAGTAGCACAAACACCTTTGGAGGTTAGTAGCAGAAAGACATGGGGTTAAGTGTGCTTAGGTTGAAGTAGCGTTTGATCACCTTTCCTTTCCACAGTGCACGGGATAGAGTCATCAGATATCTCACTGAGCAGATCAGAGTGAGTAGGCTCTGCTGTTTGGACAAAGCCACAGAGAAAACAATAAGCTGACGATTCACCTCAACTAGGGTAATGCTCCTGTATTCTGAATTGAATGTGTACTGTACAGTAGTGACACACACCACCTTTGATGTCCACATTAATTTGGAAGGCATCGTTTGCCGTGACACTGTTGCATATCCCTGTCTGGGATAGCTCAGCCATGTGAAGGTTTGTCACTTTTCTCACGGCATTTTCGGGCTGAATCATAGTTCCAGCTTCATGCAGCAGCTCAGTTCCAACTCTGTTCCAACAGACCTGAGCTGTGGATTCAGAGTTCTCCCATGGGAGCACAGTGGTTACACCAGGGTCAATGCTCTCAATCTTCTCAACTTCGGGAGCCACTTCAAATTTCACAGGCGGTGCTACAGGTGATCATTCATTCAGCAGTCAAGGGGCAAAAAAAGAATTACTGATACGGTCGATTTATAAGCAAAACTGAAAAAAGAGACATATCCAGCCATAAACAGAACAACCATATGCATATACTGTACTACAGAAAAGTAGCTCCACTAACTACTTGTGTAGAGTCCCAAAGCTACAGGCAGCTCACACATTGTTGGACTCATAGTCAAAAAAGCTACAGAGCACACACATGGTTAGTCTATATAAAAATGATTTCAAGCAAAGATATCAAAAATCACCTTGGTCTTGTACATCTAACTGGATGACACCATCCTCTTTCACATAGTCGTACTTTCCCGAGCCAGTGGGTTGTCTCGAGTGGACAACCACGGTTCTTGAACCCTCCGGTTTGATTTGAGGTTCCGTTTTTGAGATGAGCTCTACTTCGTCCTTGTGCCAGCACACCATGGCAATAGGGTCTGAGATCTCACAGTCTATACCAGCTGAGAGGCCTTCATCAGGAAATTCACATTTTACAGCCTTCGGCAAGGCTGAGAGCTTCACTGGTTGAGCTGAGGATAATTCTTGGCATAATATTGGAATATAACAGTTGGGTTATACTTCTAAGTCCATTTACAGATTACCCAGACTGACTTTTCTGTGACATCTCAGACCATTTGCCCGAAAAGCAAGTTAAATCAAGTAGTGCAAAACAGGTAACAATTTTACGTTTTAAGTGCCCACACGTTGAGATGCAGACATAAGAGCCATAATCATCAACAACAGCACTAGAGACAAAAGACGACACAAAAAGCTGCCACAGGTTAGTTGCGTCTGGTTTGCCAAAGTGCACAGAGGTTACTTGTATGAACAAGTGTCTTAAAAAGCCACAAATCACCTTTGATCTCCACAGTGAAGTGGACAGAGTCGTCCGATGTCTTACAGCTGTACTTTCCAGCATGGCACATCTCTGCCGACAGTACTGCCAGCCTTCTCATGGTGCCATCCGCCTGAGCATCCAGTCCCATCTCGGGAAGAAGCTCTTTGCCGTCCTTATACCAACAGACTGTACCAGAGGGTTCTGACAGTTCGCATTGCAGTTGAAAAGGGCAGCCTGCTTCAACGCATTTGCTCTTCTCGTCTTCAGACACAGCAGCGAACCTCAGTGGCTTAGCTATGGGGTGGTGATCCATGACAGAACCAATAAGAGTCAAAGCATAAGGATTTAGATACACTGGTCTGAGACATGACACACTGATTCTGAAAGAGAGAAAACTAAACCAAAATTCAAATGAACTGTGACTGTAGCCACCTGTAGCAACAATAGCAAATTAAAGCATATAAAGTACACAGAGACTGAGACACTGATAAAAAATAATAGAACAAGAGTACATTCAAACAAATCTGACACATACAAAGCAGTAGTCATTAGCGGTGTTAGTGAGATGACACAACGTTAATCCATATTACAGCAAACAACAAAGATGAGAGTATCACCTCTGATTTCCACATGAAATTCGATGGCATCATCCTTGGTTGCACAACTGTACATGCCAGAGTCAGACAGTTCGGTGGACTCGATATGCAATGTCCTTAAGCTGTCCTTAGATTGGAATTCTAGTCCAGATTTTACACTGAGCTGCGTTCCATCCTTATGCCAAAGGACGTTGCCAGTGGGGTCGGATACCTCACACTGCAGCATGAAGGAGCAGCCTGCCTCAATGCTCTTTCTTCTCTCAGCCTCAGGGATAGCTGAGAACCTCACTGGAGGAGCTACAGATATTTTAAAGTGTATTAAGATGGTTTAACTTACAGTAATTTTTTACAGTGATAATCTAATTGCAATGTTTGTTACCAATTGCAAAATGGTAGTTGGCAATGTTAATTTGTGCAAAATTTGCACAAAAAACATAAAATAAAAAATAAATCTATTACAATGAACAATTATACCACTGCATTGACTTCCTTTATGTTAGACCAAGATTATGGCATTTTCAGATTCCCTGCAATTGCAGGGGATCCCTGCTGCCAGCATTCCAGACCACTGCTGTTAGTTGCTTTGCTAGATATATTTAAGTTAATTCTAAGGGCCAACATAAAAGAGTCACCTTTGACATCCACATTGAACTGGACAGCATCGCCTTTTGCCTTGCAGCTGTATATCCCAGAATGGCAAAACTCAGCCGACTGGACAACAAGTGTTCTCTTATTGCCATCTGTCTGGATGCTTAGACCACTTTGCTGTTGGAGCTTTGTTCCATCTTTGTACCAGTAGACCTGGGCAGTGGGGTCTGAGAGCTCACACTGTAGCACAATGGGTTGTCCAACTTCAATGGACTTGCTTCTCTCAGAATCAGGAAGCAGTGAGAACCTTGCAGGTGGGGCTACAGGTGTTTTCATTGATGGATATGAGTAAAATATATATGAGGGTAAGAATATATATATATATATATATATATAAGTGTATAATCTCTTCACTCTGTTCACTAATATACTATACATTTACTTCTCAGGAAGTGATTTATTTTGTACACAACTGAGATCATGGTTTGAGGGCTCAACAATGCATGAGGATGTTAGTAGTTTATGTTAGGAGACATAAATACCATCACTCACCCTCTACTTCCACATTAAATCTTATGACATCATCGATGGCATCACAGCTGTACACCCCTGAGTGAGAGAACTCTGCTGACTGGATGACAATCCTCCTCATGGTTCCTTCTGATTGGATGGCGAGACCCTCGCCTGAATGCAATTCGACACCATTCTTGTACCAGTGGACTGGGGCCTCAGGGTCGGACAACTCGCAATAGAGCACTATTGGGTTTCCTACTTCAACAAACTTGTTTCTGTCCATCTCTGACAGGGTTGTAAATTTTACAAGTGGAGCTGGAGCAAGCACAAATAAGAATGAATTATGATAAGTGGCAAGCTCACTTGGAATACAATGCTTGTTTATGTTGACCTGCATTTCATGAAACTTTATTTTTGAGTAAATCTATATGATTACCTTGGATATAGAGCGCAGCTGAATCTCTAATTCCATAGGCAATGAATGTGATTTCAGCGCCATTATCCATGTCTCGTACCCCACGTATCCGCAGGGTCTGATGGGTACGTGTGCGCCGCATGGAGAATCGATCATCCTCCTGCAGTTGGGTACCATTTAAGAACCATGTGCCAATGACAGAGGCAGACAGCTCAATAGTGAAGCAGGCATCCTGGCCCTCTGGAACTAGAGCGTCCTGAAGTGGTGCTTGTATTCTTGCCACGGGAACTGAAAGAAACAGGCATGTATGAGAATCTTATTTTCAGCTTTTCCCCCACACATTTGATTTATTTGTTTGTCTGTTTGCTTGGTTGGGCTTGCAGTCATGTTTTACATCACGTGATTTACTGTGTCTATTTTTGGACCATGTTGACATGTGAATTACCCAGATGAACAGCGCGAGGGAACTCAACGTTGCCACTCCTCCCATACTTGTTGACGCTGCATATGCGGAATCGGTAGTCTGCCTCGCATGGCACGCTATCGCCCAGGATCTCCACTGAAGTGGCTGAGTCAGTGGTTAGACACTGTAGCCACTCCTGGGAGCCTACCTCCTGTCTCTCCAGAACGTATCCCGAGGGGGGGTTCTTCCGAGAGTCGGGGGCGGGAACCCAGGAGAGGAGTGCTGCGTTCGCACGCTCTGTGTTTATCTGTACCCCCACTGGACAACTAGGGGGGCAGTGCCTCACCGCTAAAAGATGGGGACAGAGAAACAGAAGTGAGGTTTTATCAGTATTAGGCACATTTTACAAACAGATCTCGTAACAATTAAAGTGTAAGTTCAGTGTAAATTGACCCATAGCCCTGTTGTACAAGCTCACCACATGGAGCCCATCGGAAAAAGAATGAGACAATTTGGGACAACGTGGGCCAAGTTATGGACAGGCAGCTTAAAGCAGACCCATGGGCCAAGTTATGGACAGGCAGCTTAAAGCAGACCCATGGGCCAAGTTATGGACAGGCAGCTTAAAGCAGACCCATGGGACCAGCTTAAAGCAGACCCATGGGCAAGTTATGGACAGGCAGTTTAAAGCAGACCCATGGGCCAAGTTATGGACAGGCAGCTTAAAGCAGACCCATGGGCCAAGTTATGGACAGGCAGCTTAAAGCAGACCCATGGGCCAAGTTATGGACAGGCAGCTTAAAGCAGACCCATGGGCCAAGTTATGGACAGGCAGCTTAAAGCAGACCCATGGGCCAAGTTATGGACAGGCAGCTTAAAGCAGACCCATGGGCCAAGTTATGGACAGGCAGCTTAAAGCAGACCCATGTTATGGACAGGCAGCTTAAAAAGCAGACCCATGGGCCAAGTTATGGACAGGCAGCTTAAAGCAGACCCATGGGCCAAGTTATGGACAGGCAGCTTAAAGCAGACCCATGGGCCAAGTTATGGACAGGCAGCTTAAAGCAGACCCATTGGGGCATTAAAACTGAAACTGAAAGTAGCTCCCCATTGCCCCATGGGTCTGCTTTAAAGGGGAACTTGGCAACTATTTCAACGTAATAAACCCGTTTAGAAATCATTTGGATGGTTAAATGACCTGTTCCGGTGAAAATGGTGACTTTTCCCGCTGCCCCTAGCGTCCCCAGGCGGAAAACCAACCTTGCAACATTGAGACTACCGTCCCGGAAAGAGAAGTGAGAAACAAGAAACTTGTTTTAAATCGTGTTTCTTACCTTGTAACATCCACATTGTCTACCGAACTTATGCTAACCGTTTTGCTAGCTTGTAAACAAATCCATGTGCTTTATCGTTACCTTTTCCCACAGTTTTAAAATAGCATAATGCACAATTTCTCCAGCAGAGGGGGAAATCCTGCCAAGTTTCCCTTTAAGCTGCTTGGCTACGTTGTCCCAAATTGTCTCAGTCTTTTTCCTATGGACTGCATGTGATGAGCTTGAGCAACAGGACTAGGGTCAGTTTACACTGAGCTTACTCTTTAAGTCATCTAGATTGATAGATTCTAGCATCTGAGTACTAAAGCCTGGCAGTATCAACATAGAGGACCACAAGATTAAAAAATCTTTAAGAACAAACCTTTCACCCGTAGCTGAGATGAAGTCTTTGATCTGCCCACGTAAAATATCACTAGACCAGAATCTTGTGGTGTGGTATTGACAAATACCAAAATATGAGTTCTGCCGAAAGACTTCAGAATGGTTTGATGAGTTTCCCTCAGCTCTACCCCGTCCTTATACCAGTGGATGTCCATCTCTTCCTCCTCCACCTCCACACAGAAGGCGGCATTTTCTCCCTCTAGAACATCCACTTTTCTGGGAAGTTTTCTGACAATTGTACCTTGCAGGACCAAAGAGATAAATTATTAGAAAGAATCCATAAAATGGAGATAAAAATACACAAAAAAATGGGAAAAATGAAACTTTGAATACTTCTCCAGCAACAACACAAATACTTTTGCCACACAGTCAGACAGTTGGTTAACGTAAATGTTAATTGCGAAGATACAACAGAAAGAGAAGGCATTGCTTGTATCTGACAGGCTCATTGTTGGTTGCTAGCTAACTTAACCTACCTTGGACGATTCACTTGAGCAAATTGTTCGGTAATCTATGCAAGAACACACACATACATAACATACTGTTATGTATTTACATTTGTTAAGGGTATGTCTACAAGAGTGTGAGAGCTTTAACATACATGTGTTGAAACGATCTAATAATGTTGTGTGATCTCTGAGTTAGCAAACAGGTTTAGCCTATAGCTATTTGCCAGTTAGCTACTGGCGCAGACCATTTTAGAAGATCATTTATTTGAGTCATTGGGTCTCAAGCCAGTGAGTGCAGAATAATTTGGCAAAGCTGAAGAAGTGTTTGTCCTATTAGATTTGTTGCATTTGACCACTTGATTTACCCATTAACTTAGTTATAGACTAAGATTGACTGCAGGTGGAAACATGATCAAAAATGAAAGCCAACAGGGCTACTCTTTTTCAGGAACAGGAAAAGGATAACTCAGTTAACACTAGAGATTAAATCCACCCTGTAGAAATAAAGAAAATGAAGGGAATCTGAAAGGTTATGTCAGGACAAACAAACCAGAGCCAGAACCAGAAAAATCAAAAGCATTTACCTTTGACAGCTACTTCAGCAATGCTTCTCCCACCGTCTGGCATTTCACAGAGATAGATGCCGTCGTCATCGACCCCGATGTCACGGATTGTGAGCCTGCGCTTTGTCCCCCACTCCTCCATCCCATATTTGGCTCCTGGCTGTAGCCTCCTGTCCTCCAGGTACCATGTGATAGGAACAGAGTCCTCTGGCACCTCACACTCGAGAATGGCCAGGTCTCGCTCCCAGACTTGCAGATCACAGAGCGGCTGCTTGAACCTCACAGGTGGCTCTAGCAATGTTGATGAAAAGGAGATAGATTCACAAGGCTATTTCTAGGCAATGAGGCATTGTATCACTGATGGCCACATGTTAGGAAAGGTCTCAGACAGCTCTGATAGATTAAGTTGAACTAATAGATATAGAAAGCTACTTGTGAATAGGCTACGTGATTTTATTCAGCTGTAGGCCTACATGAAGATTAGTATAAATGTAGCTTTATTGCGTTCTATCTATATAAAATAAGAAAGATGAAGTGAAATATTTAAACCATGTTCATGACTTCCTTGCCAGCCAGTAATTGCTCCAATTTGCATAGCTGAAATTCAGCTCATACGGCAGTAAATACCAGTGAAGCAAACACGATAGATAGAATCAAGAGACAAGTGGCATCATTTAAGTAAGTCATGGAAAGATCATTAACACGGTGAGGTGTTGGATTGAAAATAAACTGTTTGTAACTGATACCATCAGACAGTACCAGACAGTTGTAAACCAAAGAATCTCAACTGCACATAGTAGCCACTATGTATTTAGCTGACTGTGTAGCTATTTCTTCAGCTCATATGTGGGAAAGCCATGGCTATCGAACAACCATGTAATCTACTTTATATACACACTGATTCTGTAGTCCCTAAATATGCAATAGAATCAGAAACAACTCAACCATGTTTGGGATTGTTATTTATGTGCATGAAATGCAATTATATTAACTCAGATCCCATAGAAGTTACATATTTTGGGTGCTCCCTAGCTTTGATGCAATGTTGCATGCAAGTGTTCAGCTTTGACTGTTCTGCGGACCATGTGAGAAATGTGATCCCACCTCCAGAGATTTCTATCACATGCGTGGCCCCTAGACCTTTCAGAACCTAAGTGACTTTGCAGACATGGGAGTGGGTGGAATCCACTTCATGTCAATGAGCCTTGCCTGTTCAAGTCAAGTCAACTCCCCGGGTGCACTTTACACAATTAAGTCATCTCATTAAGACCACTGTAGATTACTAATTGGCATGTTTGGCACACCATGCTCTGAATAATTGGCAAATCACAGAGGCCATGCATTTTCTGGATCTTGATGGGATTATGGGAGGGCTTGAACAGTCCCTTTAATGTTGCCGCAGGCATTAAAGGAAGAAAAAGGCCACATAAAGGCTCTCTATTAAGTACCTATGGTATTGATGTAATTGTAAAGGAGTGGTGAAAAGTTTGTGAATATTCCTGTGCATTTGAGTGTTTGTGAATATATATTAAATGCACAGGAAAATGTATAATATTTACATCATATGTTAGAATTACACACGGCATCATAGAATCGTTGTCTTAAATAATATAAGTATATAGTATATATACTCTTTTGATCCCATGAGGGAAATTTGGTCTCTGCATTTATCCCAATCCGTGAATTAGTGAAACACACACAGCACACAGTGTACACACAGTGAGGTGAAGCACACACTAATCCCAGCGCAGTGAGCTGCCTGCATCAACAGCGGCGCTCGGGGAGCAGTGAGGAGTTAGGTGCCTTGCTCAAGGGCACTTCAGCCGTGCCTACTGGTCGGGGTTCTAACTGGCAACCCTCCGGTTACAGGTCCGAAGTGCTAACCAGTAGGCCACGGCTGCCCCTCAAAAAATATTTGCAAAGAAACCTACAATACATTTTTAATACAAATGCTATTACAGCATAAATTTGCTGTAGATATTCGATATTATGCTATTCTATAGAATTTCATTATCAACATTTTAAACTAGTTATATCCTAGTACCGAGCATTGATATTACATCTAAGTTCAGCTCATTATTAAGAACCTATTAAAAATGGACAAATATATTGTAATGTCCTTACCTTTCACAGATAGATGTACAGCGCTAAGAGTTTGTCCTGCAGAGTTTGATGCAGCACACACATATACTCCATTGTCTTGTTGTTTACAGTAGAGTACTTTCAGAGTGAAGTAGCCCTCTCTGTCTTCGTATAGTAGATAGCGACGTCCAGACAAGATAAGTCTGCCATCTTTTCTCCATATTATTTCAGGTTTAGGTTTCCCTGTCACATAACAACGAAACTTAGCATGTTTTCCCTCAGTCACTGCAAACATTTTTACTTTGGTCGAGTTTGGCAGAGGGTCGTCCTTTAGACGTGACGTGACCTGCCTCCCACTCCTCTGTTTTCCCTGATGGCCCTTCCAGTGTCCGTTTGTGTAACCATTTCTGTTTCCATCATCGTCGTGGCCCGGGCCAGCGTCCACCAGCAGCACAGCTCCGGCCAGACCCTCCCCAAACTCATTCCTGGCCTTGCACGTGTACACACCTCCGTCAGGCGCCCGGGTTTTAAAGATCTTAAGCTGAAACCATCCCCCTTCTTGGTACCCTACGCTGAAATGGGTGCTCTCGAAGATCTCGTTCAGCTTCCTGCCGTCTTTCTCCCAGACGACCTCAGGACGGGGGTTGCCCCACAGCTTGCAAGAAAACACTGCGTCCTCACCCCTGGCGACACGTGTGGAAAGTGGCTTGATGAGGAAACGAGGCTTGTTCTCTTCCCTCAGTTCCAACTCCTGAGCCTCTCCCTCCACTTTCAGAGTCGCCGCTGCATACGTTTCCCCAATGCAGTTCTTGGCCTTGCATATGTACTGCCCACTGTCCTCTGAGTTTACTCCAGTAATAATGAGGTTGTACACATTGCCATCCTCAAACACACGGTAACGTCCCTCTGCGTGGATCTGCTCATTGTTTCTCTCCCATATGACCGCTGGCCGAGGGTCCCCACCAATCTGGCACTTCAGGACACCGTCTGTGCCTGTTTGCACCACCACAGGGCGAGGGTAGGCCAGAAAGCGGGGCGCACCTCCGAACACGTCCATCTCTGCTCCTTAGCTCACCCCCACTGGCATGCAGCTCTCTGTGTCGCACAATCGGCTCAGCCGTCTACCTGTGGGTTGAATAGATATCTGAAAGAGAGGAAATGATCTCTAATTATTATTTACCCAGGAGGCACATAAAAGATAGAAGCTAAATTAAACCAAGCCAAATCAACTTCTAAATACAACTGGAGTTGTACCAAGGTGCTGTACAGTCAAGACAGATAGATTGAGAATTAATTTAGACTTGAATGAAAGGAAAATAAAATAATAAACTTTCTAAACAAATAAGAATTAAAAGTACAAATAATAAAAAATAACTAAACAAAAAAACAGAATAACTCAATTAAAAGTGATGTGGTAAAGATACAAAAAAAAAAAAAAAAGAAATATAATGAAAGACCAAGAGCAAAGTGCAATATAACCATAACAAAAAGGAAGTACTAAAAAGTACCAATAAGTTGAAATAAAAATAGACTTGACAAAAAGCTTGATGGTGTTTTAAGCCCCCACGTCGTCTTCCAGGCAGCGCTACCACTGTCGACTTAAAGGCACCTAATCCTAACCCTAACCTTAACCCATGCAATCCTAACCCTAACCTTAACCCATGCAATCCTAACCCTAACCTTAACCCATGCCTAACCCTAGCGCCTTCCAGGTAACCCTGCCTTGAAGACAACGTTGGAGGCTTAAAACACCAAGAAACGGACAAAAAGCATAGGACCTCAGACTGAACTAAAAGCACAAAGAAAAGTAAAACCTCAGAAGGCATGCAATCCAGTGAAGGGAGCAGGACGCCAAATTAAACTTAAAATGTAAGAAATATAATTCTTACATCTTCTTATATTGTATATTTTTAGTAGGTTTAAAATGCAGGCAGCAGGTCTGATATTGAATGGAAGATTATTCCATGCTTTCAAACCAACAACAATAAAAGCTTGATCACCCTTAGATTTAAAAATAGATCAGGTAAAATCAGTGAAAGCTGATTGAAGAAGAAACAAACAATAAAAGCCTTAGAAACAAACAATAAAATCTTAAATTCAGTTCTAATCTTGAAATCAGTTCTAATCAATGGGACCCAGTGTAGTGTATGAAACAAGGATGATGTGATCAAACTCATGTATTGGCCCTTTTCTTAAAAGTCTAGCTGCCATATGTTGGATTACTTGAACTGTTGCCAGTCTAATGCCAGGAAAGGTTGCATGAAAATAGTCCGGTCCAAAACATTTAAGAGCGTGGACCATCTTCTCACAATCTTTTAGGGATAGAAAATGTATTTAATTGCACAATTTTGAAGCATTTGACTGCTTATTTGTCTGATATATATTCATTATGAGTCAAGGAACATCTTTTGATTAACAGACTGGCCAAAGACAATAACTTCTGTCATTTTCTCCAAGATACAGGACGCTTTTACACATCCATAACTTAAAGCAACACCAAAGAGTTTTTTGTACCTTAAAATAATGTTTCCAAAATTGTTTCAGTGGTTCATCAACTCGTAACAGGGTGAACGGCACTTCTGCATTGGCTTCACAGCCTTCTATCGACTTTAACCGCACTATGTAAGTTTGCCAGATTGGGTAGCGGATCTGTAGTTTGATGGAATGAGACATAAGAAACTACAAATTTGACTTGCTTCTGATGTCGCAATCATACTTTCATAAAATCATGCAACATACTCTACCGTGTCTGTGGACATTGTTATTTGCAAAGCCGGTGTTGGATAAACAAATAGCGTGCGTGCGATAGAGGAAAAGTGCTTTAGTGTTGCTTTAATATACTTGGCAGTGGGCGGCAGTGGCTCAGGAGGTAGAGGAGTGGTCCAGCAACTGGAAGGTTGCTGGTTTTAGCCCAACTCCTCCTGACCCTGTCGAAGTGTCCTTGAGCAAGACACTTAACCCCAGTGCTCCTGATGAGCAGGTTGGCGCCTTGCATGGAAGCCTCCACCATCGGTGTATGAGTGTGTGTGTGAATGGGTGAATGTGAGGCATGGCCATGTAAAGCGTTTTGGGTGCTCGTAGGAGTAGAAAAAAGTGCTATATAAAATGCAGTCCATTTACCATTTATCATTTATGTAGTGAAAAAAGATTCTAAGCTTCTAAGCTTCTAAGCTTCTAAGAGTAAGTCATGTGCAATGTATCTCTTATCAGGGTATCATCGGTATAGGAAACCTCATGCTTCCTGAATATCTGTCCAAGGGGTAATAAATTAAGTGAGAACAGAAGGGGACCTAAACTCAAACCCTGGGGAACTCCACAGAAATCAGTGGGAAACATTTGAGAGAACATCATCAATACTGATCACAAAGGTCCTATCAGATCAATAAGAGGCAAGCACTTAACTGGTTTTCCCTCTACCCCAACACAGTAGGCAATAGCAGGCAAGGGAGCATAGGTAACTTCAGTATCTCTATCCACATTGTATCTTAATTTATATCAGGAATATTTTTTAACTCTTTGTACCATGTACTTATTGTACAAAACTGCATGTTGCAAGTGTGTGTGTGTGTGTGTGTGTGTGTGTGTTATTGCTGCAAAACAAATTGCCCATTTGGGAACAAATAAAATGCTACTACTAGTAGTAGTAACAGTAGTAGTAGTAGTTAGAGCTAGGGGGACTAAAACAAGTCACCAGTGAGGAGCAGCAAGACTGAAGACTTAGTACTCTGCATTGCATGGAACCCAAATTGGTAACGTATTACATTGGTTAGTTAGAAATTACAAATAGGTGTAGATTTTTTGATAAATCAAAATTAGTTTTATGAACTGTAAAATGTTATGAACTGTGAAAAAAAATAAAAATAACTTACACTTGGTGTGTGTAATGTGTAGATTTGACATCTTACTGTTACTGAATACATAAGTATTCATTCTCTATGCTCTGATGGTAAGAAAGAAAATCTTTTATCACTATCCACAACCTGCATCCAAATTATTTGCTTATTTGACCTGTACACGTTGCACCATGTCCAGGAGGAAGCATAATTATACAGTATCATTTCTGCAAAGAAATACTATATGTGCATCTGCCTTTTATTGCTCTTGTCCAGCAGGTGTTCAAACATTCAGAATAGCCTAACCAAATAGCATGCCATAAACTTTATTGGAAAAATGATATCTCCACAGGATATCTCATGGAGGGTGTCCTGGCATGATGGGTGAGCCTAGGTGATTTGTATATCATTGTCCGACGCTAACTAGCAGACAGAACCTATAACTGTGGGTACTTCCAAGTGCTGGTGATTACATTTCAACAAAGTATGTGCTCCCCAGAACTTTCTAAGATGCTTGAGAGAGGAGCCCCCAGGCCAAGCAGACTGAAGACTGACTGACCGGCCTCTGGTGCTGTTGCAACAGCCCCGCACAACACATATCCAGCACAGCTGGTGCTGTATTTCAATGGGAAAGTGCTTAATATAGTCCGTCCTAAATAAAGACCTGCAAGGGAGCATGTGTCAGGTATCACAAAGCACACCCTGGAACACGCGTGCACATACAAACACAGGCCTCACTTACAGTGCTTACACCCAGGGGACCTCGCAGTCAAAATATGCTGAGCCTCCATCACACCCCTTTTGGCAGACTCGTTCAAGAATTTAGACAGTAAATGTCATTGTCAAAATTAGATTTGTTTGTCATTTGCAATAAGGTTGGGGGGAAAAAAAATGACAGTGCTGATCCGTGGTGACTTTCTGTTTAAATAACATGACGCAGTTGTTTGCGTGTAAAATAGCTCGGGTCTAGCTTGATGTCTTGTCATCTGATTTTTTAACGGTCGCCTTCTCAGGTTTGACCACACTGAGGGGTACCTGCCAGAAGGAGACGCTGATGACCCGGGGCTGTTTATCCAGTTTTGGAGAGAGCTGCGAGTGCTCTGAGTTGCTGACATACAGCCGTCTTCTTCAGGAAGATGATCCCAAACCCAAGTGTTCTAGAGATGGACAAACTAGTCTCCCACTAGTAATTTATCGTGTCCATCTTAAACCTAATCTCTTACTCCAAAATTGCATGATGTGTCTGGATGTATACATTCCCAGACTCATACACCAGCTTCAGAAAAGTTGCACTCTACATGGCAAAACATGCAAATATGCTGAAAAAAATACTATTATTACTATTACTACTATTCAATTATGAAAGCAGAAAATGTCTAATTATTAGTTAACTGCTTTTAATCAGTCTCCCATAGAGATAACAAAACTGGCAAGCTTGAGTAGACAAAGTTCTAGTCAAAGACAAATGGATAATGAGGTAGGCCTACAGGTATACAGGAAATACAGTATACAAAGCTAACACTTGACAGAATTCTCTTGAAGTACCACCTTGTCTATTACTTGAGGTTTAGGGCACACACACACACACAGCGGTTTCACAATCCCCTACAGGGTTTCAGCAGAGATTAACCTCACATTTGCTTTTCTGATTTAATTAGAATGGCCTTTGCCCCCAGTGAAGCTGCACCCTGGACTCCCCACGCCACCTACCTCCTCAGTCCTCAGGGCTGACTGTCAACACACATCCCCGAGCCACTCGTCCTCACCTACAGCCACACACACACCACCTCTCTTATTCCCAGGCTTGAGTTGAGTCTCTCCTCCGTATGATATTGCCTTGGCCACCAATTTATAATCCCCTTTTTTTTTCTTTGGCAGTGAATGTGCTTGTGCAAAGAAGAGGCTCCTCCTTATCAGTGTCCGGTACTTTGTATGTCCATCTTGTCAGGCCCCACTCTGCCCGTGTCTCGTTCGCTTCCTGGGTCTGGCAAAGCGTTCCTCGTTTGGCCCGTCAGCCCCCTTTGCGTAGGCTTCTCGACCAACGGTCCCACAATCTCTGTGGCGTTCAGTCCTGAGACACCCCGAGTGTCATTGTTCATGGAAGACCGTTAAATGCTTTTGCAGCTGCTGCTGTCCCCTAAAAATACCGGCAGCCTCGATGACAGCAGTGAAGATAAGTCAGGCCCTTCCATTCACTTGCTCACTGCGGCTAAAGATAGACTGGATGGCTTGTGCAGGGTAGATTGCTTGACATACTTGAGCCCCTCGCTATAAAACCTAAGGAGAAGGGCAGCAGCCCTCTTGCCTCCTCAAGACTTGCAGTGTGGCGCTCACCTAAACATCCTCCATGTTTTGATTGTCGTCAAGACCGTTGCCTCAAGAAAATAAACACAAGTGTATATCCATGTTACCCACCAGCAGTTACAGTGGTGTTGTGTTACGAGTGACACATACTGTGTATGGCTGACCCTTACAGAACACTTGATTTGAACGATTCGAGTCATTAAAATGTTTTATTCTCATCCAAGCAAATGCCCAATTTTATTGTGGACACAGCTGTTGTAATTATATATAGAGTATATTATACCTTGAAAGCAAGATGAGTTGTTTTAAATGCCAGTGTCAGATTTGCCAAAACCAATATCCCTTACCAGCCCTCTCCCATTCTGGGTTAATCACAAAATGGCTGTGGTGGAGCCACGGGACAGTGGGGTGAACTGCGCCACGCACGTGTGGCAACGTTTATGAATGTGTGAGACACAGCCTGCGGAGAGAGAGAGGGAGGGAGAGCGCATTGACCCTCAGCTGTTTAGCGGCTCACGTCGCACAGTCTCACACTGCCTCCTCTTATTTCAGCCGTTGGTAGTAATCAGAGCTCGACAGCAAACTCCGAAACTGGCGTTCTGGCAGTGAAGAGGTTTGCACCAGCTGCTTTGTAAAACCTGACGGGATTAGCAGTGCTCTTTTTGAAACTTTGACATTCTTCAAGCCGCTAAAGAAGACATTAGCGCGCGGGGCATACATTGTTTTCTTGTGTACGGTCGCCCAGATTTTTTTACCTGAGTGAGTGTACGCAAAATGCAGCCATAATCTCAACACTGCACCTTGGATAATGTGGCTGTGGTGGCAGTAAAATGAATCTCAAAAGAGACCCCTTGTCAGCCATCATATCTAGAGGGTTCCAAAAGTCACTGATCATGAGTCCAGAGTAGGGACTCTTGTTTAGAATATATGTATAACAGTTTTCAGGGTGTAAAGTTTTAGTTCATTTTACTAAGGGCAAAACTACATTCAGATCATTTCTCCACTGTCAAAGAGCAATTGATCTTTAATGTGAAGCTCTAAGGAAGAAAACTTTCAAAAATACAACTTGTTCACTACTTGTTCTTTGTTATTCATGCTATTCATATAATATCCCTCCTAACCTGAAGGGCTGTCTGAAGTATTATGTCTAAGTAATATGTGTAAACCTTACAGTATTACACTAAGAAAGTTATCCACCAATCTTGTGGAAAAATAGTTATGACGATGCATGGCTCTTTACCCCATCCTAATTTTTAAAAATGGTCAGAGACTGAATGCAGAAATGTTAATTTCTCTCCATGGGGCTTTAATATAATGTTCCTTTGGTCCTGGACATTCATTCTTCATAATGGCCATTTGTGCTACGGTATCAAATGAATTTATTTTTAAAAAAAGCTTCAAAGAGTCTATACGGTCTATTGCTGCTTCAGCTGCAGAAACCTGCGTGAAAAGTGCTGTCACTGCAGAGTACCATATTTTCCTGATGAGGCAAATAAGGCCTAGGAAAGATACAGTAAGCTTTTGAAATGTCTGCTTCTTCAAGCACACATAATGCAGGTGTGTAAGGTATAAAACAGTCTGTGTCCTAGATGAGACTTAGCTCGTTCTCTCCCTCTGCTGGTCAAATGCACATTCACACACAATGCATACTGTACTCAGCTCAGTATCTGTCTGTCTTTCAGCCTTTAATGAAGCTGCCTTCTGAAAGTGAGCTTAAGATCCACTGTCTCATTCTACGTTTATGTTTCAGTGTGTGTGTGCGTCGGAATGACATTTCAATTTAATTTTTGACTTCCAACAATTATGAAAACAACAATTAGATATACAACAGTAGTGATATTTTGTTGCATTTGCTTTAAAGTGGTAATACTTGTATAATATTTTTACATATATATACTGCCATATAAATACTATGTTTTAATTTGTTTTTCTGTTTATATTTTGTGAAAGTTTAGAAAATTAATGGTATTTCCAAAATCGTGAAAATTGAGAAATCGTGTAAAATATCTGTGATATCAGTATTGACCAAAACTATCTTGATTATAATTTGTGCCGTAATTGAGCAGCCCTAATGCTAATAGATGAATATTCTGTCATCCCTCCCCCATAATATCTCCAGTGTTTTCGGTTCCTCGTAGCCCTGGCATAAGGCAGGCTGGACTGGCAGCAGGAGGGCGAGTGTCATCCATCTGTGCAAGCTGTTTCCCCTGACCAGCCCCAACATGTTCCAAACATCCAGGCTTGGCTGCATTCCTCCCCCAGCACCATCCAAATGCCTCCCAGGCCATTTGTTTACAGAAGATAGCCCCAGCTCTTGCCAAGAGCCACAAGGCCTTTGTGTCCTTACATCCTCCAGATAAGAAGGTCGGTCCTTGTTCGTAGGCCTATGGGAATGATGGGTGGATATGGAGCTGCGGACTGTTGACAGGTTCAAATGTGGGTAATAGCACTACTTAACGCATCACAATTGAACCCTCTTGAGAAAGGGGTCTCTGCAGCACTTCCTGGCTGTGTTCCCAGCAGCTGGCTTTGGTTGCTGATTAAAAAGCCTATCGATGTTCAGAGTATCAGGCTCACAGGAATGATATGATTGCATGCAATTATAGCAAAGTATTTGGAAATGTGCAGTGTGTTTTGTGCAGAAGACGTGTAAGAGGTTGTTCAGGTGTGATTCTTATTTTTTTTCATCGGTTTTATGTCTTGGCGTTAAGTCACTGTTTGTGCATTTGGCAGGTTAACAGAGGTAGTGCGGGCTTGATGAATACTTCTCTTGAACAGCCAAGAATGAGTTGATAAACGTTCAGACCAAACACAAACTCACACATGGCAGAGGCCAAAGGCAATGAATACTTTCCCCAATCACCTTTTCTCAGACATGACATGGCATGAAAACCGAACTTTAGCTCATCCTTAGGAGTTGCAGCAGAGGATTTCAGTGTAGACACCATTGAAATAGCTGTCAGTGTCAGTGCATGAAATGACATTTGTTTTACTCCCAATACTGGTTTGTATTACCAAGATCCATGATATATATTACCTGATAACACACTGTGCTGAGTGATAGTTGCTGCCTCATTCATAAATTACATTTTCAATTACAGTGTTCTGCATTATACTAATTTATGATCTATTGTCAAATAATGAACATTCATGTCTCAATAGTGACATTGTTATCAGATGTATGAGGGGGCCATTTGGCTTAGAAACCTGATCACTTTGACCGAGGTGAACAATATCCACCATTTGTTGGTCAAGAAGAGGTTCTCTCGTATCCCACATTCACTTACCCTTTCAAATACCTTAAGAGTCAACACATATACGAACAGGTCCTCTGACATGATGGACAGAGTCTGGCATGCCTTGTTTAGTCAGCGTGATATAAACCTGGCATGACCCTAAGTTTCCATAGGTACGGATCTATACTTTTCTTTCAGTGTTTGTTTTAGCTCTCTCGCCGTCAGTGTTTTCTTGTGAAGACATTGACACTTGGACAAGTCTGGTCGTATCTGCACACTTTCAGAGCCACGTAGGCATCAGACTTGTCATGTGATATCACCACTGTGAAAATGAAATACTGTTGTTGTACAACAATCTATTTGTTAGTGAGAACAATAAAGAGCATTAGGATCGCTATTTGGAAAAGAGTTTGAGATAATTTAGCTTGTGTCTGTACAGTCTGTATTCATTGTCTGTTTTTGTTACGATGGAGTTTGGATTCTAAGAGGAGGCAGGGGAATCTGAGACGAATGGATGGTGAGAGATGCCAAAACCACAAGCCACACTCCTAAAGTAGAGTCTTGGAGCACCATTGATCACATTGATGGAGTGAGTTTTGCAAGGTTCTTCATGGCCCATTGTACTGCATTGTCTTGAGCATTTCAGGTATTTGTGCCCTGGAGACCATGATGATTAATGATTCTTATTTTCAGAAAATAATCAAGGTTATAAATCGCAATAATCATTCTCTAGTTAAATTCACACTTAGCAGTACATGTTAGTGTTTACCAGTTGCTTGCAGTTCCACTGTAATCCACAGAGTGGCATTAAAGTTAATCTTTTTTCACTGAATTTTGTTCATATGACATTTTCTTTTAGTTATTCTTACTGTATGTTGTATAAGCCTGCTCTGAGTGAGTGTATTGCGTTTCAGATATTACATGTACTGGCATTCAATTGTGTGTTGAAAATTTGACTTTCAAAACTATACATTATTTTTTTTTAACAGCCAGTAATTCAACCTGTCATAATTTATAGTGCACCACTGTTGGAATCAATCATTGTGCCACCAACAAAGGTATAACACATGTCCCCTAGTTGTATTCGTACCAAATTATCCATAACAACACCTCTTTTGAAACAACTGACTAAAACTGTAGTAGGGAGGAGATGTTTTCAGAGGGCCCGGAGGTAAATAAAAATAAATGAAAGGTGTCAGGCTTTTCAAATGGCTACCTGGAGAGTCTGGACAGTAACCTGTCCCCCCTCTGGCTAAACTCCTTGAGCAGAGCGCCATGGCAGCAGAAAGCACGCAACGCTTGATGTGAGGTCTGCGTGTGCAAACAGGACTGGATTGCCAGTGGAGCTTCAAACCAGATGATGCAGATTCTTCTTTTCACAGAGTCTATGAGGGGGGCCTGTCCCAAACCCTTGGTTTACAGCCATCTCTCTTACTCTCTCTCCATACCTTCCTTGGGAGAGGCCTTGTAGGATCTTCTCATGACCTTTTCATGTTGTAAAATCACTGAACGAGTGTCATTATTTTTTCTCTTTTCTCTTTTTTTAGGATAGTTAATATGATCATTTTATTCTAAAAGAAGCAAGTCAGCACAGGTATGTTAAGGTAAGCCCCACAACATATCAACCAGAGCACTGTACCATCCAAGAGATTTGAACTTATAAAGCAGGGGAAATCCTGACTTATGGCTCCATTTAGCCTGACTTGCATGGGCCTGGCTTAGGTCCAATTTGTATCAAAAGATGTGTAGTAAAGTGCACTCTAATGATCTAATACCACCACACACACACACACACATTATTGTCACATTTGTCAAAATTGTACATCTATGAGAAGATAAGGACTGCCATAGTGACATTTGCCACTAGCTTCGCACTGATGGAATTGCCTTTGAATGCCTTCATAGTAGCATGTTATGTGTGTGTTAACATAGTGCATGTTACAGTATATGTGGTGTGGGGACAGTCCATGATAAACTAGGCTACTATACAGTTGTATGACCACAAACCAAGTTTTTACAAATGGGCAGGGTCCTTACAATAGTTGTTCAGTACTGGATTTGACTTGTCATTCAGAAAAAAATACTGAATGGCTAAAATCGGAATCATCTCCATCACTGTGAATCTTTTGATTAAAGTACCATTAAGATACAGTAGGGGTAAATGTGCCCAATTGTTCATAGCTTTCTGAAAGAGGCAGTTTTGCAGAATGTTAATGGGAGATAAAGTAATGTGTTCTTTACAACTGTAAAGTGTGCGAACGTTCATTTCTCATGGTCATGAACAATGAAATTGGCAGTTATTTTGTCAGTTTAATAGAGACTATTACTGTTGTAGGTTCAGTGAAACATAACACAGGGCCAATACAATTGTATAGGAGAATATCAGACTTTAACCATAGTTTAAACGTAAGATAAGCATACAGATTGAATGTGACAAACAAATGAATCTTTAACTTTCCCTGCACAGTCAATTTAATTACATAAATATTTTGATCTGATTGGATGGAAGTAAACAACCATTGTGTCTGCAGAATTAAGGCTCTTGAGAAGTTTGCCAAAATCATATCTCATTTGTCAGTACAGTTATCTGCCAAGCAGTGCATGTTAAAACAGGTATGGCTTCCTTCTTTGTTGGGAGTATGCCTGTCTTTATAAAAAGGAGCATTTTTGAGAAAGGAGTTGGCAGAAAAGAAACTGCTCTCAAGGCTGTCATAACTCTCTCGTGTTGAGGTATGTAGGTAGGGGAGAATCCCAGCATAAAGGGTTTTCCTTTGTGTTAGTCAAAAGCCTTGAATGTTATTTTTTCTGTAAATTGTGAGTAAGGAGTTAGGTGTTGTGCAAAAACAACAGTTATTTACATCCCTAGACATACTGCCATGACAGCTTCTCTTGGCAGTGCAAAGCCATAAGCAGAATATTGCTACTGAGGCAGAGAGAATATTGCACCTGAGATGCTGAACTCTCTCCTCCATGCCTGGCTGACATGATGTCTTTATTTGTGCTGTCTTAATGTTAAGAAGAAATAAGACTTTGGAGCTCTACAAAAGCTTGTTTATTCAGTAGTGTAGATTTGACTTCAAGATTGTAATGATCTAGCATTCATTATTTCCACTTACTTGAGCGTATCACTTTTCATGCTGGCTTGCTTTGCTGTATGTCCTTACATATAACATTCTCATTCCCACTTACTCAGGCAGAAGGCATTGAGTTTTTCAGTGAATCTAAATATGCCCATAAAAATTCCTTCTGTACTCAGCACAGCTTGTATTATAGTGAGAAATAGTGGCCTGTTACCTTTGTAGACCTCTTTGCTGTCAGTTGCTGATGAAATAAACTCAGAGGAGGCTGTACTAGTAGTAAATTTCCCAACGTGTAAAATGTAACGTCACCATTTTGAAGAATATTTTTGCCTTACACCACCACATTTTCCCATCCCCAAAATGTCTTTTTAATCACTGTTAAATGTGTGTAGTGTATCAATATTTGATTCAAGCAGACACATCAACATACCTTCCTTAATGATACAGATTAGATTGGATCTAATCCAATGCCAGATTTAAATGTTTGTCCAGAGAAGATGTGATCAAAGCAGTACGGCACAATAAAATGAAACTATTCATTTCCCAGGACCTTAAACTTGAGCTCATCCTGTTCTCAGATGTTCAACTCTTTTGTGTCCTCTGGGAATTGTTCAGTTGAAATTTCTTGACTCTGACGTATGCCAACTAATCTATTCACCAGCCTACTAAAAGTGACCTTCCCTGCCCACTGAGTTTTTGGTGTCTTTTTTTAGTTCTACTACATAATGGTATAATACCAAGTGGTTAGGTTTATATCATACAGGTGTATGAGCATCTCTTTGGATTTTACATTCGTAAAATATGAAGAGGACTTGGTAGAGTCAAGGGGATTATTACTACACTATCAAGTACATACCTGTACTGTACTTAATTAATATTCACTGTGTTATGATCACCTGGTAGCCAGACGAGCCAGACCCACATTAAAATGTAAGGTCTGGGCACTCACCGTTGGCAGTGCTCAGTCCGAGGAGCGGGATAATCGGTTGTCTTTCAAATTCCCTCTGCACGCAATAGGACAGCGCTATGAGTCCCATGCGTTTTCCCACCAGCGGAGCTAGTTGGCTAGTTCAAACTTTTGCCAATTAAAAAAGCTTAACTCGTGTCACGCTGTTCACCAACAGCAACATCCATCTTCTTTGTTTTCAAGTAGCAGGGAATTCAAGCCAAACCATTGCTGCTCTGCCATCAATCATTATGTTAAGCCCACCTAACGTCTCTATACACGATGTGATTGTGAAGTTTAATTTTTCGAGCTCGCAAGCCAACGGAGAGTTGCTAGACTAGCCCTGGAAGCAAATTACATTTGCTGCAGCTAGGGTGCGTCTAGATTTCTAGGCTAATCACCTTCTATATTTGTAAGAAAATATACTGATATCCGTATATCTGTCACATCTGTTTGGCACAAAAGCCAGTCTGGAAGTTACTTACATACCAAAATGTACAGAAATTTGGCTTTCTTGGGCAGACGGATACACAAGAGAACATTGAATCGTATCATAGACTCACAAAATGTCAGGTATGTGTTTGCTGAACACAAATACCTTTCATACAGTCTGCAAAGCACTGTGCTGGAACTTCATCTCCTCTCTGTGGGGTCATGAAAGGGTTAACTGACATTCTCCGAGCTCATTCATTATCTCTGCCAGAACAGGGTAAGAGGTGCGCGATGGGATCCACAGAACAGAACAGGGTAAGAGGTGCGCCGATTGGGACACACAGAACAGAACAGAACAGGGTAAGAGGTGCGCCGATTGGGACACACAGAACAGAACAGGGTAAGAGGTGCGCCGATTGGGACACAGAACAGAACAGGGTAAGAGGTGCGCCGATTGGGACACACAGAACAGAAGAGGGTAAGAGGTGCGCCGTTTGGGACACACAGAACAGAACAGGGTAAGAGGTGCGCCGATTGGGACACACAGAACAGAACAGAACAGGGTAAGAGGTGCGCCGATTGGGACACACAGAACAGAACAGGGTAAGAGGTGCGCCGATTGGGACACAGAACAGAACAGGGTAAGAGGTGCGCCAATTGGGACACACAGAACAGAACAGAACAGGGTAAGAGGTGCGCCGATTGGGATACACTTGCTGTAAATAAGGACTGAAACGTTCAGAAGCAGACAACACTTCCCCAGGAGCCATGGCGTTTGTCCTCGATCCACCTCACACCTCCAGAACAGCTGCCAGGATAACCTAGTCCAAACATCCATGTTCTTCTACTGTAGACTCCCAAGAGATTCTACACATTCATTTCTTGGCTGTAAATGATGTTCATTTCTTAATGAGCACTCAAAAATGAGTGCTATTGGGCTGAAAAGGCTGGGACTTGGGAAAAACGACAAGGCATTCTACAGAAATCTACCCATATGAAACACTAGCCTGCCAAAATGTCTGGGTTATGTTTAAAGAGGTGTGAACTATATAATGTGATATTTTCCTGTGAGAGATTTTGTTTTTGGAGGCCTGAGAAAATGTCATATTACATTTCTCTCATACTCGATATGCAATTCACCCACAATCCTCCCAAACCCTTCATAATAGAAAACAGAGACTTCAGCTGAAATGACCAAGCACTGATGCCCAGATCTGTGGCTAGAACTGAACTCAGCACTGATAGAATAATGGGCCCGAGCCAGTTTCCATAGTGTTTGGGTCCTGTTTCAGGGTGCTATCCATTGCGCTGACATTGGAATGCACGGAGAGCAAGTCTAGGAACGTGTTGCAACAGCAGGCCTGGGATGCACACATTACGGACGGCCTGGGCTGCGGACCAGCACCTGAGCCAAGTGAGGTGAGACTGTAGTCCCTACAGTCACTCTTTCTCTCACAAGGTCTCCCCATCTCTCTCTTGTTCTCTTTCTCCCTCTTTCTCTTACAGTGCCTCTCCATCTTTGTCGTTTTTACTGTCTCTCCTTTTCTCTTTTGATTCCTCGCTACCTCTCTCTCCTCTCTCATTCACTTACTGTATCATTGTGTGTTCTTTCTTATCCTCTAATCCTTCTCTCTCTCTCTATCATTCTTTTATCATCATCTTCTCCTTGTCTCTCTCTCTCTCTCTCTCTCTCTCTCTTATTCTCTCCCCCTCCTCTCTCCCTGCCTCCAGCACCACCCCACTCCCCAGTTGTGTGATCACTGAGAGGTCACACCTAAAAGGAATGTTGGAAATGACTGGGCGAGCGATGGGACTGCCTGTGAGTGCATCTGGAATGGTCTCCTTCAGTCCAGCCCCAGTTGTCCTGCAAGAGGCACTTTAAAGAGGTCCCTCCACCCGCCGTCTGAACTTCTTCCTGAGAGACACTCCCCTCCTTCTCCGTTAAAGAGTCAAGGCTGAGTGTGTTTCTAAGTGCATGCACCTCTGCAGGGGGAGGCCCACAGAGCAAACACTCGCTCCCGGACCCACTTCAGTGGTAACAGATAAATGCACTGGTTACTGGCCATGATTTGTTCTTACTTCACACAGGGTGTGAAGAATGTTTTACTTTGCTTCGGGTGGCCACAGATGGAACGCGGAGAAATTTCTACTGTACTTGCAAGTGGCCGGAGGTTAACTGTACAACCTCTATGCGTTGACACTGTGGCAAAAGCTCCTTTGCAGAAATGTTTGCCGTGAGGTTTAAAGACATGGCACACATTTTTAGAGTTATAGGTAATATAAAGGAATTGTATTATCACAAATCATGTATAGGCTACCTTCAAAATGTTCAAAATATTTCAAAACTTCCTCTCAGATTGCTGTTGAAAGAGCTTAAGTCAAGCAATTCTCTGTAAACTCTGGTCTGTGTTAGACCCCTGACACTCATAAGGTAACTGTAAAAGTAATAAACAAACAAACAGCATTGGTTTCTTAATACAACTATCAACTGTTTAACTTGAACAAGTTTCATTTCAAATATACACAGGAGATGTGTGTAATTCCTAGGGAATTTCCATGGCCAATCAACAAACAATCCTATTTTTACCATCAAAAACAAAATCAAAGCAACCTTTGTGGGTAAAAAACATCACCAACAGAACAAGATACAGACATTTCTCTGGGGGTTATCAAGCAGGCACCTTCCTTTACTGGTGTTTCGTTGAATTAGGCTTCACATGAAATCAATGAAGAGATAGCCATGCTCAGTGTTCCATTTGAAAACAAAAAGGCATAGATAAGCTACTGTAGATGAAAACATAGAAATATTTCCTCTGTTTACTAAACCACTTAGGTAGGCTTTATCATTATTGCAGATATGTTTTGAAACCAGGCATCCATGTATTCTGTATTTCTCAATTTAAGATATAAAAAATCAGTCAAGGCTTTTTTTTTAACACATCCACATGTCAACGTAATAGGGAATTGGGCGCTTTAGGACCCAGCGGCATATTCGTCAGACGTCGTGCGCCCCTTTTCTCCCCCTTCAGTCTCTCATCCGCGATGAGGTTGAGAGCCCATTCACATCAGCTGTTCTAAGTAACCGGTCTCAGGACTCTACAACTCGGGGAAGGGTGCAAACTTTCATCTTCATTTTCACTATAGTCCATGTAGTCTATTTTGCGCGCGTCACAACTGATTTTGAGATGAGTAAAAGGTATGTGTTCGTGTAACCATGTTATATGCAGAAGTTATGTTACCTTTGCAGGTGAAATTGTTCCAGCATGTAGGCTAACTTACCATTTCTTTGCAGGTGTTATTTGTGGCTGGGACCAATAGTTCTCTGCCTCTTAATTGCGGTGGCGCCGACAGCATCGCAATGGAAAGGTAAGACAGAACCTAAGTGAAGAAGGGTACTTTCACGGCAGATGGGATTCTTTACCTGTGCCCCCTGTTTCGTTCGTTTTGTGCTAATATCATGTAAAGATCTTGAAGTGGGAAACTTAACGTGATTTTCGTGTTTTACCGGAGTGTTCCTGACCTGTGCAGTTAGTTGAAAAGGCATAGACAGAAATATAACAACAGCATGCCTGTAAGCAAAGTTGTATTTGCCTATTGTAGTATCTGTTGATATCATATGAGGTAGGCTAGATTCGGTGTGGCCCTACATTGCCCCAATCTTTAAAAATGGGGATCTGGATAAGTGTACAGTAGCATTGTGCATAATTATTTGGTAACAACATGCACACGTTGAAAGTTTATTAACAGTATCATATGCTTTTCGTTTTTAGTGGAGACTTACTGCTGGACCCAGGCTTTTTATTACTGGTCCAGACACATCTATAGTGCATGGTCAGACGCGTGTTGAGATCTGCAAGCAAACTCCCTTTTAATGAAAAGACTAATATAGCCTAATGAACTTGAATCTGCAGCAGGTGATAGACGAGGTACCGCAGCACTTAGCGGATGTGGGGTTTGGAGCGGAATGGCATTAGTAGACTTGTGTTGTTCATGCATGTCCTTTTGCCTTGAGGTTATTAGAAAGCAAATCGTCATGTCAGAAGTCCTCTAATCAAGTTACATCTACCCATAGAATCTCTTACACTGCCACGCCAATATTCACATAGGCTACAAGGTCATTCTAGATGAGATACAAATAGACGTGGTTTATGATCGGCCAATCATTTGTCTTTTTCTGTATCTACCATCACTGTCCACTAATGAATATTATCTGAGAAAATAATTTTCTCGTGGGTAGTGATCATTGCCACTTATACTCTAATTTCATCTGTGTTGTAATTGTTTTCCCTTAAAATCTGTTGGTTATATGATCTACATGATCTCTCCTATCATCTCAACACTATCATTTTAAAATTGTATTCAGCAAATAGACTAATGCTTTAATGAGAAGTTATATTTTTGTTGAGAGGCCTACGGTCTAGTCCTGATAATTCCACTAAGTGTTCACTAAACATCTATCAGTTTGAGCAGATATACAAACTGTTCAGGGTGTGGCTTAAAGTGCAGAAACTATCTAAATATGTGCCCCTCTATATTAACCCTGCACAGCCAGACTATAATGAGCTTTTCAGAAATCATTAAACCACCTGAATGTGGCACTGCTGTGATTCAACAAAGTTCACAACACTATCAACTTTCTCTATAAGCAATAAGCCACTCTGGTTCAAAAGATTCCCCAAAGAAAACAACTGCTTTTCAGAAAGTGGTTTTAAGCTTTCATGGAGCTAAAATCCATGTTCCATCATGCTCTTTATTCTTTAGCTGGATTATTGTTAATTTAGGTCACTTTCAAGTCCAAAGTCTTCCTTTTAAACCCACATTCTTCCACATGTTTGCTCAATGTCTGTCCCCATATCTGTTTAGGGCGAGTCTGGAGGTGAGTCTCTTTGCACGGTATCGTAGGAAGTGAACTTCAGAGGAGTGCACATCTCTTCCGATGTGAATTATTTACCGACAAACCTCACCACAGTCCTGCATTTAATTTAGCAATGTGTCAGCCTGATGGTTATACAGATGTCACATAGAAACCAAAGAAAGAAACTGAGAACGCCTCCATAAATATTTGATTGATGCTGCTCACTATGCTCATCATATCCGCCTTGTCAATGGCCTATATACTATAGATAGGTCTAAGGTATTGATGTGACTCTGTCAGAACAACGCTGGGAACTATTCTTCTCCGGGCTCAACCTAAAGGTATCCGATTTGGTGCTTTGGGGACAAGTTCATCTATAGGAACGGTGGTCTATTTGCACAGATGCAGTGAAGACCTAATGATCCACAATGAGACTGTAAGAGATACTCCCAGTTACAGGCATGAAAGAGGAAGTGTCAGGTGTCCTGGGTGTGGTTTGATATGAATGGCCAATGTTTTTTTTAGCCGGCTGCAGGCATGTGTGATCCAACTCAGAGCTGTGTGAGTGAGTAATCATTTCGGCACTTTCACCTGTTGATGTGGTTTTGTATTAACCCGTTGCCCTCACATAGTCAAACTCCTGAATCGTCATCAAAGTCAGCAGGCTGTCATGTGCCATCCCTGAAAATGTGAAAGTGCCTATTACTCTTACATTTACATCTACATTCATTATGCTTTTATCCCGTGCAACTTTCAAGTGAGGACTACTCTTCAAGCTATGTTGTTGACGAGACCTTAGTATAGCAATAAATACTACATGGCAAGCACGGTAAGAGGATGTGAGTGCAAAATAACCAGAGGTTGAGATTGCAGAGGTTTGAGGGTGAAGGTTCATACGTTGAGGTACCATCCAGAAGAGAAGTCAGAGATAGTAGGAGATGGATATACATGATAAGTGCAGGTTAGGCATTCTGGGTTTGATAGATGTTTTAGGACAGGATTCAGCATCAGTTGTAATGTAATGAATCAGTAATTACTAGCCTAACATTTCTTTTTTCTTTTAAAAAGAGCTTTTCCAGAGTTTTCCAGTACTTTGGTAGTGCTAGACATATACGAGGAGCTGATGCTGAGTTGAAGTCACTGGGGTGTAGAGAGCCATTCTCTTCACTTGCCTTAAGGGAGGATTCCCTATTGTCATTCAATCAGCCCCGCCCCCCCACTCCTCACATAGCCAAGCCTGAAGCCTGGTGCCCTGAGAAGGGCCGCAGCTGTAAGGGGACACCCTACCGGCACATTTAATCACTGAATAAAATGCTGCATTAAAAATCTCTGCAAACAAGGGCGTCCACCTGTCATAGGGGGATGCCAAAACACCGGGGGCCAGGAAGGGCCCCACTGAGTCCTGTGTACAGAAACCAACAAAGCCCCCCCACACCCCCACCACACCAAACAAAAAGAGACCACATGTTTGCAAGCCTCCACTCAAGAGCTATAGAGGTCACCTCGCCCTTTGTTGGCCAAATTCTCTCAGGATTACCCTTTGCCAAGTTCTGGGGACATTTTCCAAAACTAAGGACTGGACGCTTAGGGTCATGATGCTGGAATGTCTGTGGTGTTTCCTAAAATACTAGACTGTAGATAGAGATACTTATATTATATTATCATATATAGATATTTATCCAGAAATGAAGTGATTTTATATTTAAAACATATAAAGAATGAATAAATAGCATTTTTATATTCTGATGGATATGTTTAGCAAATGATTTGGAGAACCTTAAGAAACCTCTGAACTCTGGAACTCTGGATATTGGATAGCTGTTCTCCTTTGAAGTCTCAGCAACACTCCATAAATCATTTTCATTCCACTCAGGATTGCAGATAACAGTTGCAATCCACATACGCCATGTGTCGGGAGAGGAAATCCTTCTTACCTTCTGTCAATTGACAGCTGGATTGTTCTGACTCCTGACATGCACAGTGTGGAACCTTTTTCAGTTGTTAAGTCAAGATAGTGTCGCCATCATCTCAACATTCATTTGACCCAATACACTGCTTCACAAACATTTCTTCACGCCGTACACGTTATTTCATAATTTGTTACAACAGACATCCAGCATCTGTATTATTTTCCAGCTTAGACATATTGTGTCATGTTGTGTGAGTTGTTCATCATTTGTACTGTCATGTAACTTTAGATCAGTTGCTGCTCTGTCTGGATGATAATAAATTATCCCCGTTTACAGGTTTATTGTGTTGAAAGAGTGAGGAAGAATTGTTCAGCATTTGTTAGCATCATCAACTGGAGATGTCTGTTTAAAGGGTGGAGATAGGACTTGATGGGACTTGATACCTGATGCTTTGAAGAGGAATACAGTTGCTTAAGTTATGATAGTGGTCTGAACATGTTTGATTGTGCATAGCTACAGAGACTAGACCACAGACACATTTTAAAAAGCAGACTCTACACACCCACCTTTTAGTGGTGTTTGCATTTTTTTTCACCCATCAAATCATCTATTGTTGTCCTTAATTAGAAGTCGGAAGAATACCGTTCCCGGCAGGGCATAACCTTTAACCCTGTTCCGTGATCTCTTAGGTCAGTGATGGTGGTGGTGAATATGCGAGAACAGAGCAGATCATGCATAGGCCCTGTTCTGCCTCACCACTCCTAGTGATGATGGTAATCCACAGATTTTCCAGTCAATAAACAGATTCACTGATGGCTCAAGTTTTTTCTTTCTTACCCAGAGCTCTGGCAGACATGGGGAGGGGGGGCCCATTCTAGTAGCTGAGGAATGCTGATAGAGGGGACACGGGGGGTGTTTTGCTGCAGCCTGCTGCCCAGCCTCTTTTCAAACTGTCACGCTTGTTGCAAACTCAGAATGTCACATGTGCCCATGCAGCTTGAATTATAGCGCCCACTGAGTGAAAGCGTGTGTGTAGTGTGCGTGAAAGCTGAGTGTGTGTTGTGTGTGTGTGTGTGCGTGCGTGTGTGTGTGTGTGACTGTACATCCACATGTGTTCTTTGGAAAGAGTGTTTGTTTGGATCCTGTCTCTGAGATGGCTTTTTTAGGCTTATGGTCAATGAGGGGACATCATGTTGTTGCCATTGTTGACTCTGGCACTCAGATATTCCGTTAACTCAGGATTTATGTTGTCTTCAAGGAAACTGCAAGGGCTGCCCATTCCTGCAGGAGTACAAGAGTACAAACACCTGTGTGCCCAAGCACAACCCATCACAACTGTGTATTTCTCAGAAAATGAGTTTAGTGCAGGTTTAACATGAGTAAAAAATTGTTACCTTTGTTTTATATTTAAGATAAATACCCAATTGCTATTGATGCACCACTGCACCCACATAGATGTGTGTTGGACCAAAACTTCAGCCATCTCTAGTGGAGACTAAATAGAAAGAGTGAGGTTGGTGCAGGGCCATTTACACATGGCTGTGTTTTTACAAGAGCGCTGTGGTTGTCATATCCTGCTTTGGTTCCCTAATCTGCTCCATCTGGAGTCTGTCCTGTTCTCATAGCTGCTGTCTCCAAAAGGTCTGAATGGCCATGTGGAACCAGCCCACACCAGCAGCTTGAGTGCAGATCAGGGCAAAGGAGTATGCGTTTGAAGTATCAATATCCTTCGCCTTGCGGATTTCCTTTGCCGCATAGTAACATCACCGCAGTGTTGCTCTGCGCTGGGATAGCATGTATTAGGTTCCTTTTCATTTGGACAACGTTTGCTACATTTGGCTTAAGCCTCCTTAATTCACCCTGACCCCTGCACGAGCAATTTGGTGTGTATGAAAAAAAGTTCACCCAGAAATGGCCGGACTGACCTAGTGGCTTCGTGACCCCTTAAATATCTCAATAATCAGCCGCACACTCATCGTATAAATCCCACCGCCCATTTGTGTGTCAGTCAGGAGACGACTTGGACCGAGATCAATCGCCATGCCGCTCCCAGGCAGAAATTGTAGACCTGCGCAGTTCTGGTCGCGATGGGGTGAGAGGAAGTGCCGTCGGCTCAGGTCCAACAATAACTGTCGGCCACTTTAAGAACGCTTCCGCTTTTCGAGAGGAGAGTGGAAGGCCCACATGGAGCAGAGGCCGGGGATGGGCACACGTGTGTGTGTGTGTGTGTGTGTGTGTATGGTGGAGGCATGAAACTCGAGTCCGCTCTCTAAAATTACATACGCCACAGGATGGGGAGCTGCATATATGAATGGGAGCCGACCGCACGCTGTGTGTTACAGCGAGTCAGATCAAAGAGGTGAGCGCAATGTGTATCACCGTCGAGGAGCTGTTTCCAGGACAAACACTGGCTGACAGGGATGAGAACATCTGTTTGTCTTGATGCTGTATTGTCATTTCTTCCCACCTGCTTTCAGCAGAGACGCTATTAAGGAGAAGAGAAGGCACTATGTCTGTTGTCTCAGTGTTGTTGATTACAGTAGGGACCATGCATGCTTGAGATTTTCAGATGTGCCATACAGTGTTTTAGGTAATATTATGCCCTCTGAAATGAACAGCTAAAACCTAAGATTCTGGCAAGGAGAGGCGGTCTGGTCACCTGATATTCTTTACAACCTGTTAATTTACAACCCTAAAAATGTTCATGGTATACCACCCTCAGAGAGACCACAGACATAACTACCCCAGACCACGCCACACATACAGCATCATACATATTCACTAAGGGCTTCTGAGGGTCTGAAAAGCAGCTCAGGTAATTTTACTGTGAACTTCCTGTGCTTTGATTTCATTATCTTCTCAGTGTCTTGAAGTTCTTCATCTTCAAACAGTATGTGAAATGCATGGGGCTGGAGGGCATCGGTGAGTTCACTGACTGTGTCAAGTGTGTGTCAGCCTTTTGTTTGGTACTTCATCTGACCTTCATCAATTGTTAAATGTACTTCTTTTATGGGCATTCTTTTTAAACGTCACTGGTACAACGAAAGGACCAATGAGTTGTGATGACAGACACTATTTGTATGTTTGCCTGTCTGTTGTCATTCATCCATTCATTAATTTATTCATCCACTCTCCTAGTCACACATAAATCTAAACACACACACACACACACACACACACACACACACACACACACACACACACACACACACACTTTTGTAGGGACACCCACAAAGGCTTTGATAAAGCATTAGTGGGTTGATGCCAAAAGACCGAGAGCAAAGCCATAATTACCTAACTGGCCTTATGAAAGGGGGATTTGTGGTGGTCAGCACGCTGTGTGCACTCTACCCCACTCCACTGCTCATGGCTGGCTGAGTGTCCTCTCTCTCCCCGCCCCCTCTCTCTGTCTCTCTCTATCTCTCTCTCCCACCCAGAATTCCCTTCCTGCCTAGTCTGAAACCCTTACTTAGTCCCCTTATTCTCCTCTAATCCCTACAACTGTTTCCCTGCTGCACGTAGCGTTATTTAGCAAATGACAGGCTTAGCGTTGCACTCTTGCCCACACCCAGCGCGTCTTTCGGAGTGCACTCTTACCTGCGGGGACACACCAATGACTCTGAGTGGCTTTCAAAAGCTGGAAAACGGCCGGAGATACTTTTTCAAGTTTGGTGGAGGTGTGACGAGGTGTGTTGGTCTGCTGGGAGGTGTGACGATTTGTGAGGTCTTCTTAAAGTTGGCGTATTGTGCATGCGTCAGTGCCGCTGCTAGCACTGTTGTTTTTGTAGCTGTCACAAACATGGGTTCAGATGGATGGTTGGTGTGAGGGTGGTGGTGGTGTGGTGGTGGTGGAGGGCGCTTGTTAGAGTTTAAGTTAAAAAAGGAGAAGGCTTTGTTATACAACACCTGTCTGGCTGCTGTCCATGATACATTTCTTTTCTAGAGCTACATGTACTTTCACGGGTACTGCCGTGACATGCAGTTCGCTTTATAGCAGAGCCTTTCAGTTATTTCATGGTGAGG
Organism: Alosa alosa; assembly: GCF_017589495.1. Classification (NCBI taxonomy): domain Eukaryota; kingdom Metazoa; phylum Chordata; class Actinopteri; order Clupeiformes; family Clupeidae; genus Alosa; species Alosa alosa. The sequence goes on along the minus strand of NC_063191.1, from coordinate 34,278,111 downwards.
TGGTTTGCATGCAGACATCAGCATACTGATGAGGACACTCTCCATTAACATTTCCGTCTGGGATCTGACAGACCCTGTCTTGTCAGGTTGCCATGCTGCCTTCTGAGGTGTTTTCTGAGGCAGCTTGGGAGGTCCTTTTTCCACCCCAGAAAGGATGGCTCTCTCAACTGACAGAACGTCAAGAGCTCCCTCATGTTTAGATGGACCAAAAAAGTGGCTTTGATGAGATGTATACAAACAAGGTTGCTGTTAGTCTCTTGAGAGTCCTTGCCAGTTACAAAGTGAACTCATTGTGTACTGTTTGTAGAAACCTTGTAGGCTCACAGAGTTCTGTTTCCGTTCTGTTTTGAGGTGTGTTTTTGTCAAATGTTTTGCCAAGTCAGGCGTGTCCCTGAATTATTGTACAGAAAACACCGCTGGGGTTTACAGCTATGCTATTAATAATTTGGGTAAAAACAGTATGCACTCATAAAGTGGCTGTCATGTGTAATATATGACAAAGAAATGATTTTTGATTTAAGGGTTTGGGTGGAGACTGAAACAGTAACCAGTCATTTTTAGTCCCAAAGCACCAATTAGCGAGAGATATCATGTCAAAATGATTTAATTAGTAAACTACTGTCTCAGCATATGCTCTTAGATAATTCCTCTTTTCAAGCACCTAATGATATTCTTGATTTTGATTGCATGTGCTTGCATGTGAGATGTCAGCCTTTTCAGTTACACGGAGCTCATCAAAGGCTTTATCTAGCCACACATTTTTACAGTAGCATACCATTGCTACCTTTGTTTTATTTCCTGTTCATAAACACAGCCATGTTGATACCTGACACACTGACTGCAATACTATAGGTGTATAGAGCACCTAATTGTAGTGCATTTTATAGCTGGAAGCCAGCCCAGTAAAAGGAAAATGCTCAGAGCTGGAGTGATTATAGACAAATATTCTCATTTCTCACAGGCTCATTTTATTCATTGACAGCCCATAAAGAGCGGAAGCAAAACCACTGAAAAGAGATCTCTCTGAGGTCAGGTTCAAACATTTTTCAGGGGTCATGGAATTTGGTAAGCAATGCTGAGTAAATGTTTGCCCCGGACCTCAGGGTAATAAATTGTCGCGTTTTTGAACCCGGGTGTTTATGATCTCAGTGAACTGTCATCGTGAAGGGCAAACTCTTCAGCACCGCCGAAAATGTAGCTGAATGGTGGTTTCCATGGCCACCAGGTGCAGATTTGTCAGGCGCAAAGGGGTGTTTGGCCTCCGCGGAGGAAATATGATCCCTTTACCTGCCACCTCTCCCCCTCTCCTCCAGCCCCAGGACTGTTTACACGTCCCAGGTAACAAGTTCCGAGCACAGGCTGGAATGAAACCAGACACGGCCCCCCCTGGAAAAAAGACACCATTTTCTTTATCATCGTGAATGAAAATGGATTTTGAATGACCACCACTGTAAAACACGTAGAGGCGAGAGGGCAAAGGCCAGTAAGCTGATCCACACTGCATTATCTGATACGTCCAATTTGCAAAGCCATTCTCTCTTTAGACGTGTGCAAGATATTTCTTTTAATGCATGAGACTGGAATGTGCAGTGTAGGTTAAAGATGGCATCTACAGGTCTCAACACCATCATGTCTTTAGCCTTGGGCCTGAGCTCATTTGCGGATCTATTTTCTTTATAATGGGCCTTGTTATTAGTACTTGCCCCCTCCTTCTCGTCGAGATCAGTGAGTTCTTGCTGGTTGACTGCCTGAGAGAGCAGAGTCCTCTCAGACACCTCTCTTGTTTCACTCTCCTCACAAATCTCACACTGCGGGTGTGTGAAGGGACATTTTCCCCTTAGGTCCAGGGAGATTAACATCAAGTGCAGAGGGCTCGAGGACAAAAAGGGGATTTTCCGAGTCCTTTAGCATATGCTAGGCCTCTTGAGGACTCAGAGAATTGTGGGGGGCAGTGGTTGATATGGGAGAGGGTATCATTCATGGATTTTTCTCTGTCAGTGGAATAATGAGGAGGCGGCGGCTTTGAGCCACCTCTGAGGCCCACCGGCTCCTCCAGTTCTTTGCAGCCAGGTGTGACCTATGTTTGCTTTTGCAGTACCTTTACTCGAGTGTATCCCTGGCTAGCACCGGGAAGTGCTTGGTTTGGAAAAGCTTTCAGCACCAGCCTGAAAGGTGCAGCTGGAGCGTTTAGAGGCTCTGGGAGCAAAGGGAGCACACTGCTGCACAAGCTGCTCAGGGTTGGGCCGAGGCTAACAGCTCGCCATGTCCACTTCCCCTCCGCCACCGCCTTCTCTTTCGCTCCTCAGAGGGATACAGTGAAAGGTCTGGGTGGGGGCGGGTGGAGCCTGCAGAGAGCAAGAGTGGGGCACTGCACTCGCTTGCAAAGACAGAGAGCATTTAGTCGGATTAAAAAGTCCTTATAAATGTTTTCCACATAAAGGTGAGGCGGATGCGTTTCTCTTGCAAAAAAAAACGGTGTGTCAGTTGTCAGGACGGGGGTTATAATGGGCCCTAAAGGAGACTCGGCTTTAAGACAGTGGGCCTTTATTGTGGGGGCTGGTCACGCCACTTAACGCTAAAGAGCCTGAGTGAATGCCTGCTCGGAGGCTGCTAATGTCTTGTTCGTGAGTTGGGAAGGGGACAATGAGGAAAGCCATCTATTCATCTCGCCGATGCGAGCCACATGGAACGATGCCAGGGACCGAGACAGGCCAAAGAGAAGGAAGGGACTCTAGCCAACTGTCGGGGGTCGTTAAAAACATTTTAGAGGGCAGTGAAAGATTTGCAAGTCTGTTCGCTGGCCGGGCGATGCCAGCGTTATCCATGCATCAGGAGCGGGAGGTCTTTCAATCTGGACATGACCACAGTGGCATGCCTCATTATAAGATGGCTGACTGGAATTCCTCTTTCCCTTCTTTTGTTGGTGCAAATGGGTGGAGGGTGGGAGTGCGTTTTTATTGCCACTTTAACACCACATCCTCCTGTAGCTTACAAAACGTTGACACCTTGTCTTAGCTACTCAAAACAAATACATGCTCTCTGGAATGTATGCAAAGCATAGTTGTGTTGCTTCTATCATTGGCAGTCAAAACATTGGCCAATGTTGGCTTTTAATTATGAATGTTTGGTGAAGTTGGCCAGAGGCATTTTCATCTTTGCTTTTACTGGGCTAGTGGCTCCGAATCACGACTCCTTTGCCAGGCTTGAGTGCCAGCTGTGCACTTTCATCTTTAAAGCCCACGATAGTGTTACACCGTCTTGGCATTGCACTCCAGGTCGAGCTGGAATGTTTTGCCACCTGGGAGGAACTCCAAGGCTCACCTGTTCTCTTTGTGTGGAGGGGACTCTGGATGGAAACCCCACACAGACACAGCCAGGTTACAACTCAGCTCTCAAGCTCTCAAAATCTGAGCTCCTAGAAAAGCTCCTGCCTGGTCTCTGGTCCTTGTCTTTGTCTTTGGCTGCTATTGCCCTTTGTCAGGGAATGGCTGTTTATTGCTCTGCAGCACTTAGTGGACATTCTGTAACTCGATTGCCACAACCTATGTACAGTACATGTTGGTAACAGAAAACAGAGCTTTTGCAGTCTCATTTGGGAATGAAGCATACGTTTGGATAACTTTACTCTGTCAGGGTGTGGTAACATTTTGGATTTTGTGGTCCTAAATTGATTATTAATGCTCTTGCTGGGTTAACTTCTAACGTTTTGTACAGTTTATGTTTTCCTCACAGCACTCTCTCTAAGACTCTATCAAAGATCCTTGATTACTACTCCGCTTTAACACTCTCTGACTCTATCAAAGATCCTTGATTACTACTCCGCTTTAACCCTCTCTGACTCTATCAAAGATCCTTGATTACTACTCCGCTTTAACCCTCTCTGACTCTATCAAAGATCCTTGATTACTACTCCGCTTTAACCCTCTCTGACTCTATTGTCACAGAGTTTTCTTTGTAGGACTTCTGAGGATTAACATGCCACTACTTGAGTTGTTTACATGAAGAAAGTAGGACGTCTTGAGGCTTCTCTGCTAAAATCCTGGCCTGAAACAAAGAGGTCGGCACTCTCCATTCAGTTTCCTAATTGAAGGACTTGCATTGTTTTTGGGATGAAAGAGCCCTATTATCTGGCACTGAGGTCTTGGTGGATCTCAGACCTGTGATGTAGCGACAGGCTGAACGTCACCTCTTTACACACACATACACACACACCCTGCCCCCCCTAGGTCATTTACTTCCTCATTAAGGTGGATTAGGGTGTCAATCAAAGGCAGGTTAGGCGCTCGACTTGCTTGAGAGTGTCTGTCTGAAGATGCACCCAGCACTCCTCAGCCATCCTCTGTAAGCACGTCATCACAAGTGGGATTCAATCAGTGTTTCTTCCACAGAAAGAGAAAACAAAATCGGAGAAAAGGTCACAGTCTGCCAGCTAATCCTGAAGTATAAGATTTCTTTGACAGTCAGTAACCAGGCAACAGGGATTAACACTGAAGAATGGACTGTTGCATTCTCAGTGCCCTGGAATTTGATGCCAGCTTTGAAAACCACGCGCTTATGGACTTCTTGAATTTGTATTTAATGGCCCCTGCTCACTTGAATCTGTGCTCCCCTTCACATTGAGGTGTGCCACAAACTTCACACTTAAGCAGTGAATTGACACTATTACTGACAATGGACCTGGAATTTGCATAACGTTTTCGAGAGGAGCAGTAACCTGCATAGGCATGCTTTTTTGCCACATCTGCAAAGACTGTGGAAACATCAGTATTTGCAGAGGTGCCCCTCAGCAGTAGTAAAAGGACACTGTTGTGTGAAGAGGTGGGTGGGAGGTTTGCGATATGACATTTTACACCTCCTTGGTGCCTCCGCATGTCTAAACTTCAGCTTTGAAAAGAGGTGCTGGGCCATACCTGCAGTACAGTAGAGCAGATTTAGGATTGCAAGGAAGTGTCATCAAGGGGGTCCTGTTTCAGAGGGTTTTTTTTGGAAGATTGTAAATGGTCAAGCGTCTGAATGTTTTTTTTTTTTTTTTTTTTTTTTCTAAGTAGAGGGACACAGACTAAGCCCCAAGTGGAAAGGGTTCTAATCTGGGTGTAATTACAAGAGCTGGAAATGACAGACAGCCAAGGCCTAAATGTCTGGTGGTGTGTGAAAACCTAAAAAACCCTCAACCCCACAACCAAAGGCAGTGGTGTTTGTAATCTTCTAATCTTTCTAGTTTACCTCGCCTAAACAACAAAGAACTGTCAAGTTTCCATGACTTTTTTTTGTCATTAGTGTGTAGAATTTCATGTGTTTTTTACTGCTTGCAATGGGATACCATATGAAGCATCCCCCAGCAACAGTTCCCTTTTCGCATTAAACGATGCGGCTCACAAGCTGTATTTAGGACTGGTGGTCTCAAATTATGAAGGCCTCCAGATTCCAGAGACTCCAGAGACCACTTTTAATAAATGTTTAATTACGTTTTTAATTACAATTTTTTTTCACTGGATGCCAAGAGATGGAATGAGACAGGGATAATGCAAACCCTAACCTACTCTGATTGTTGATGACTCACCAGTGAGAGTTTTTCCATGTCTGAATGTGTTCTGGTCTACTGTCTCAGACAAAATTCAACATCTCAAGACAAAACAGAAACATGCCTGTCAGGGCATATATCTGTTAAAGTATGCAACATTAAAGATAGTGTTGATGAGGGAACTGTGGAGCAAGCAGCTGCAGCGGCCTTACCGTATTTGGGCGTAAGTGCGCGCGGGGTAGCGGGTTCGAATACGACCTGTGGTCATCTCCCGATACCACCCCGTCTCTCTCTCCCACTCGCTTCCTGTCACTCTTCACTGTCCTATCTGAATAAAGGCCAAATATGTACTTTTTAAAAAAAAAAAGTGTTGATGTTGGAGCATAGACACATTCCAGGATACCAGGTGGCCAGGCTGGAAGCTTACACTGTGTATTTAGAGGCTTTGCCGTTTATCACACAGAGAAATATTGCCCTAAGCCACAATTTGCAGTTGCTGCAAAACCATTAGATCACTGACACTAGTTGTGGTGATTTGCAATCAAATCAATCGGTTTTACTGATTGACAAGGGAATGCTGAGAATGTGGAATGCCTGGTTGCTTTGTCAGTAAACTTGTGTAAGTGAAGCAGTGGGCCCCTATTTCATTAGATATGAATGATTGCAGGAATGTGAAGTGCCTCTCAGACAGACTAATTCAACCATCATTGTAAATAACCCATGTGCTGTACTGCACTGCTGCTCTCTGCGGCTCTGGATTTCATTATTGACACCTTCGTCTGTATGTTTGTTGCCTTTGCGTCGTTATGACACTTTCAGTAAACAGACTTTAGTCTCAGGCAGGCCTCTTCCCAGCTGTAACAATGTAGACCCTTCCCTCCTCTATAGTCCCTCCACACTCCTGTCTCTCATCCATACATCTTTGCCAAAATAAACATTCCCTGCCTGTGCGGTGCTGGAGGCCTATCAACATACAGTATTTTGTGTCCAAAGGCAAACAGCTCTCACTTCATAGGGAAAGGTCTCTAATTGATGTGGGCTTTTTGAGTCAAGAGTTTTCCAAACAGTCTTTTCATAACTTCTGGGTACTTCTTTAACCAGGCTAAGAAATAACATATGTGTATTGTGAGTGCATCCTGGACTATTAATGCCAGGCTGGTGTGTAGCCGTCACTCCAGAGACGAACATCCTCTCACCTCACAGGAACAAAAGCCCCGTAGACCCTCTTTTCTCCCCTCCTCTAATGGGATCCTGTGACTTTGTGGCGTGGCCGTCTCACCTTGTCAGGTGGCGGGGATTAGAGGTGTAATAAGCGCACCCCTCCCAGGGTGACAATGGCTGGGTCTGTTCCCAGCACTGTCTACTTAGGGAGTCAGCTGAGCTCCACTCGCGCCAAAGCGCAGATTCGTTAGGCTCGCTTTCGGCAGGTATTGAAATGAACTGGGGCACAGAGAGGACTTTTTTTGCTTTAAGTAGATACAGCATATCATTGAGCAGGAGTCTGGAGAGACTCCAGTGTCACTAGAGAAATAGTCTTTAACGTCAGAAACAGATGACTACAAGCTACAGGGTTGCTGTAATATGCTACTGCTGCGGTGACCTCTCTGATATCCACAAAGGATATATCAAATCAGTAAAATCTACAGCAGAGTTGTGTCTGAAGGTAAATGTTCACAAGACTGTGGCTTTAAACACACAGCTGGTTAATTACTGCAAAGTAATGCCTGTACTTAGATCACACACTGGAAATTGTAGACTACATTAAGCTTGCAGAAGGGATGTAGAAGGGATGTTTTTTCTTGAAGTTATTTTTCACCAGTGTAACATTTTTAAATGTCTTTGATGGCTTTTTCTGAAAGTCTCTCTCTGTGTTTGAATTGCATCAAGATGGAATCAGTCTTTCTCACTGCTTCCTGCTGCGCTGGTCCAGGCGGCATTCTGTTTGAATAGAATCGGGTCAAGTGAAAGTGTGAACTTTATGGATTGCTTCCTTCCAGACCCCTGCAAGGCCGTTGTTCACAGAGCTTGATCGTCCAGAGCCTCAGTCTGGTCTCTGGTCAACTCTGGAGGCCCATAATGAACTCCACCTTCAAGTAAAATAAAGTAAACATTTTCTTTTGTTTGTAATTCATGCTCCAAAAATCCTTCCTCACATTTGCTGATGTTTGTAATAATTAGTAGGCCTACTCTCAAAACTTAAGTGGTGTTACTGATATCTGAGTCTCATATCTGAACTCTATAGAGTTGTTTAACTGATTGGATTCCATTTACCAAGGCTTTTAGTAATGTCATCATTGGCAATTTTAAGGTTTTGTTTATACAGCATTTTTGCACAGAAAAGCCCATACTATATACAGTATCTGATATCTCTGAGGGTTTATTTTTCAATTAGCAAAGCTTTGGCTTGGTCTCTGGAGAAGGCCATCTCAATAACTCATCTATCAGGGAACCTGTGTCCCAAGAGGACATTTTTGGTTGTTTATGTGAGTTCTCAGACTTGTAAGCTCATCTAATCTATCTCCTTGTCATTCAGTCTTTGGATATAACCAGAATAGAAAACCTCTTATTCTGACCTAGTTGATGGTGTGTCAGTGGGGTGATGATAGAAACCTGTGGTTCTGTCCAATTTAAGCTTTGATGAGAAACACATGCTGCCCAAACATGTACCATATAACAGCTTTCAAAGGTTTTGGTGTTGCCTTCGATGGCAAATATCTTGAAAGCACAGAATCAATGTCTCAAAATATGTTTTCAAAGATGTCTTAACATATACACATTTAATCTGCAATGAGGCTTTGTGGAAATACCACGTGATTGTTTGGTAATGCTTCGCTAATGTGTTATGCAAGACATTTATGTAAGCCATTAGCCATGACCTCTGTTGAGTTCACTATTTCTACATGTCTAGCTATTAAACCGCCATTAACACTTAGTATTATGTCGGTTCGTAGATATGCTTATTTTCCTAGTCATATACAATTCTATTTTTGAGAGGACTTGTGCTACAGCTGGCCTGGACCCTTATTATAAAACTGGTTGCAACCTTTTAAAGGTCTGCTGAGACTTACTAAGCTAGACTTCTGCGGAGCGTCTTGGCTAATCTGATTTGATGTGCTCTTTGACAGTATACCGACAGCACTGACAATAGTAGAGCTTTCTTAGTCCTGGGGAAAGGCTACATCCCCTCTCCCTCTCTCTCTCTCTCTCTCTCCCTCTCTCCCTCTCTCTCTCTCTCTCTCTCTCTCTCTCTCTCTCTCTCTCATATTAGGGATCACAAAGGTCGCAGAGTCTCCCAAGAAGTCATGGGCGGTTTGGCCGCCTGCCAGGCGTTTTATAGATCGCTGGTAATTCACAATGAGGTGAAAAGTACACTGGCAACAAATTATTCCTTAATAAACTCAGTGGAGGCTGGCCCTTTGGTGGAGATTAACAGAGGGAGTTTTATTTTTTTGGAGAAAGAGGGTAGAGGTGGGGAACGGACTTTGGGCTGGGGAAAGATTTGGGAGTTGATCTGTCACTGTTTTGTGTGTGCGTGTGCGTGTGCGTGTGTGCGTGTGTGTGTGTATGTGTGTGTGCATACGTGCGTGCGTGTGTGTGTGTGTCTGTGTGTGTGGAACAAGAGACCCTTCAAGCAGAGAACTGCCATGACCCATCAGGTGTAGCCTACCTAACCCCTCCCACATTCCTGCAATGCATTCCGTCTACGAGTCTGCCCACTCAAACGGCACTGTTGGGTTACAGAGTGTTATTTAATCCCTGATCTTGTGCTAAATAGCATCATGTTCATCTGCAGAGGTAGCTTATTAAGAAGACCTTCAAGCCATAACGCTAACCAGACTCAACCAGACTGAGAGTGTCATTGCCTCTCCATGACATAAATGGCATATTTTTGAACTTTCAATATACTCCACAGTTGTTATTATTATTTGCAAACTTGTAAGAAAAGAAAATCTAAGAAGCAATCTCTGTATTATGTCCTTAATTTCAGTCAGACAACAGACAAAATAAGGCTTAAATCTCTTGCTGGTCAAATTGATATTAACCACATTTCTCTAATGGTCCTAATGGAGAGATGGCACAGGGTCACAGATCAAGCTCAGTTGTTAGCGAATGTTTCCGCATGCTATTGCCTCCGCTGTTTCTCTCTTACTTTTTACTCCCAACCTACAGTAGGTGTTTGAGGATGAGTCACACATTTTGATAATAAAGTCTGTGCATTTAACTGGGCTATGAGACAAAGTCTGTTCAAAACTGTTGTGGTCAATCATGGTCGATAGTTTCTATCTCAAACTGTTGTGATCACATCTTGGTGTATTTTTGGGGACACGGAATTAAAATCTATCCAGACTTGAAAAAGTTCTATCTTGCATTACTTTTTCAAAAGGTTAGCATTTCTGTGAGTTTGTTGCTGTGATTTTTGCCAATAGTTGATACTAGAGTTACTTTTAAAAAAAGTATCTAAATGATGAAGACCACTGTCTTTACTTTTGAAATCAGGCCAAACCAGAAGTGTCTACAAAACCGTCGAGCCATCAAAGACCCATCTTTTAGAACCAAAAAAGTCTTGCAAATATGTAAGCAACCAAATACCAAAACATGACATGTTTTTCCAGTGGTGCCTTGTAATTGACCTTTGCTTTCTACAAACCCTGACAGATGAGGAAGATTGCCTGAGAAATAACATGCAATATAATCTCTTGTTTAGTCAGAATCATCTTTCACAGCATATTCACATCATCCGAGTTCCTTTGAGACAACACACATGGGAAACTACTGTTTATTTAGACTTGTTGTTTTCGTCGAAACCCATGAAATTATCCTCAAAATAGTCACTTCAAGCTGTGCCAGAGGCAAACGTTTTGCTCAAATCTTTCACTCAACAATCTTGTAAATTTAGTGTTTAACCTTAAATCCTCATTATATGCCAAACATAAAGTCTGACGGTCACAACATCAAACAATTTGCTGACTGCCTCAATTGCACAAATGCATTTTCTGGTCTCTTTGTGCCCCATTTACACTACGGCTTTGGAAGTCCCTGTTACAAATTGTCTCTTGTGCTGCCTTCTCTCTGTTGTTTTGTTTTATTTATTCCACCATGAATGGGTCATTGTTGGAGGGAGAGAAAGGGGGGGGTCACCCCTGCTTGCCCCCCTACTGTAATCTCCCCACCCCCCTTCTACCTTTGCCAAAAATGTCCCTCCCCCCACCCCACCCCACCCCCCGTATCCCCCCACCCCCAGACCTGTAGTAGGGGCCTGCTCTTTTGGGGGCCCCCACTTTCTCGTCTCATGTAGAACAAGGCCCTTTATCTCTGCAGCTTATTCATCTGCTGGACCCCTCCTCTGGGCTTAAACGGCCGTTCGCACGGAGGCTGGAGCCCAGGCTGAGGTCAGCCTCCCAGGACAGTGCTCGCGTCACGCCACCCTGCCAGGGCGGTGCATGGGGGATCTCCTAAGAGAGGCACAGGCCCTGTCAGGAATGTGTCGTCTGCACAAAAGAGCCTTCGGCTCACCTCAGTGCCAGACAGGGCCAGGAGGATAAAGGGAGCGCAAAAGAGACAGAGAGAGAGAGGGAAAAAAGAGAGAGACAGAGAAACCCTGGGTGCATGCAACCATGGGTTCATTAATTCAGAGTTCCAGCGTTGATAGTTACATGATGAGACATGATGAGCATTCATTTGCTTATCTTACATTGATTCAGTCCATTAGACCTATGATAGAGCTAGCCTGGGTCAGATGAATCTGTGTGCACATTTGAATTAGCTCAGCAGATCCGTCTAGCAGCATTTGCATTAAAGTCGATTTCCTCATCACCCAAAACCGAGGAACCAATCACAACTGTTTATAAGGCATAGGACGGACTTGATGACAGACGAACCTGCTGATAAAATGATAATTGCTTATTAGATTAGTAGCAATGTGTTTTAAATGGTTAGGGACACATCTATAGACCTAAAGTGTAGCTATTTGTGGTATGAACACCATGTTTGAGTGTAAGTTTTTACACTGACACTGAGGTTCATCAAATCTAGGGTACATTGGAGACACAGACCTGCACATCCGCATTGCCTGAACACACAATGTTTTGGACTATTCTTAATCCCTAATCAAGCATTCCACCTTTCGTCAGCTTGGGTTGTCCATGCACTACACATGTTGTTGTCTATGTCTTGTGGAAAAACTTAAAAGACAGTCCAGTTCACTTCTCACTCTTTCTTGTGGTCAACTTGAAGGCATTTTTAAAATAAGAGCTTGAGAAATGTCAGATGTGTTTGCCATGTCAAACTAAGTGAAAACACCCTGATCCATCATCAGTGTCAATGCTTTACACAAAATGAGCCCAACCATCAATAAAGGCATTGTCTTACATTTCAGTCCCTTTGGTAAAATCATACTGGATTGTATTGTAAACAGTCATTTATCATCCATTTCATACACAACCACATCATCTATATATGTTTTTAATATTCAAAGTAACTACCCAGGCCGACGTCTCCAGACGGTTCCATCCAGGCCATTTATGGGTGGACATTCATATAGTATATGCCAGCGGGGTAATGGCAAGCCTGAATCAACATGATAGGAATTCTTTTTCTCTCTTTTTTTTCTGGGAGAGGGGTCTTTTGTTCCAGCAGGATAATTAAGTTGGAATGTATTCCCTTCAGGGGGGCTTTTTGGGGTTTGGATAAGAGCAGAGAAAGAGAAAGAAAGACAGAGAAAGAAAGAAAGAGAGAGAGAGAGAGAGAGAAGAGAGAGAGAGGCTGTCAAAGGAGGACAGGGGGTAGAAAGGTCTCCTCAAATCATCTCCTGCCCTGGACCTTGGTTCTCTTCTTCTTTCTCTGTTCATTGTTCTGCATTTCCCCAAAGCATCACTGGTGTACTGCCATCTAAGTTTTGTATAAGAGAGCCTTGAAATGAATGAATTGATTTTATTCAGTGATGGTTGTACCACAATGAAGGTTTTTAAGAAAATGCAGTCGCTCTGAGACCTGCAGGCAGCTGTCTGTGCCTGTCTGGGAATTCTGGGTTTTTCTTCAGGAATTTGAAATTGGTCACATCAATGTTTTCCCATTCCGTGCTCTCGTCCGGATCTGGATCTATGTGGGATGCTGTCGGCCTCTTCCGGGTGAGTCATCAGGACGAGGGTGTTTTGAATCAAGCCCTCTAAGTCTGAGTGTGGTCGTTAGCTCCACTCTCACAAGCTCTGGCTGATAAACAAGCACATTGTGTTGCTCACGCTTGTGCTGATGGGGAATGAGTGACCCATCATCAAAACCACAGCGTTTCCTCTCTTCTCTTCTCTTCTTTTCTCTTCTCTCTTTCCTTCCATCTCTTTCCTGGGACAGCAAACAAGCCTACCCTTTCACTCCCAGGGAAACGAAAAAGACAAACAACACATTTTCTTAAAAAAAAAAGCAAACTTTTTAAATAGGCCCCTTCTGAAGCTGCGGATGTTTGTAGGTCCCTGTTGCATGCATGTCTGAGTCAGGCTCTTTCCCCAGGGAAAGTGACTCAGTGCTTTCAGGGGTGGCAGACAGCTGGACCTTGGGGGTCAGGTGACGGGTCAGCCATCTTGACTAATCCCCCCCCCCTCTTCCCTCCCTCACTCCCCTAAACCCTGTCACCACCACCACTCCCACCCTCACCATTGTAATGGCTTGAAAGAGTCCAAGCCTGCAAGTTGTGTTGCCCTAGCCCTGTCGGCCTTGTTTCATTAGCGCCATGAGCTAGTGAAAATATCCACACTCTGAGTTTATGTCCTCGGACACTGTGGCTCCGGCGCTACGTAAATGCAATAACGGGTCAGAGAAGATTTTCGCCCCTTGGCCGCCGACCAACATGCAGTCTCATTAGCACGGCTTCATCCCACCCCTCAATTAATATAAAAGGAGCGGGTGGAAAAAAAGGCCTAGCGGTCCAGCGGATTCCAAAAGCATGGACACTAATCACAGAGTCAGGGGTTGTCTGATGGAGCGGTCCAAGCTGTTTTAGGGGCTTTGGACGTGTGGTAAAGCTACTGGAAATGACTTTCTTTCATTGGCAGGGGTGCAGAACAATGCACCAGGGTGCTTCGGTGCCAGTGGGTGCTTGATGTTAAAAGGGGGTGACTTTGGAGTCTCGTTTCAGGATTAAGAGGCAGAAATTGCCTGTGTGGCAGCTGTAATGACCCAGGGCCTTGTATGCTGAAAACACACACTCTTAGTCACAAGCATGTGAGGCAGAGGGAGAGAGAGACAGAATTAGAGAGAAAGAGTGAAAGGGCTGTGGTGGACACAGCTGGTGCATAGGCGGATTGAACATGTCTGTGACTGGGGAATTAGATGAAGGTTAAGGTTGCAGGTCTCTGAACGTGGGCACCTCTCTATAGTGTGCATCCTTTATTTGTTTTGATGCTCTGGGATAAAGTATAAATATTTGTGCTTGCTGTTGAATGCGGAATAATGAGTCTCTGAGTCTCTCGCGTATAAACAGCCCTGATGCTGGAGTTCCCCTCGTGTTGCCACAGGTTTTGGTGAAATCCCCAGACAGAGAGGTGATTCACCTTGTTGCCTGTAGCTCAACTCCCCAGCCATGTTTTATGTCAGAGTTAATTAGTTTTGGCAAAGGTCAGTCCTTGTTGTTTCTAATTGTGCTCAGTCATAAAGGAGCTGGGGATGTGTGACATTTCTAAATCCTCTTTGAAGTCCAGAGCTTGCCTTTCATTATTTCAACCCTCAACCTCTTGCATTTGCTTTTGTGTTGTTTCTTCTCCAGTGGGTTTGCATTGGGATAGATGTGAAAGATATGCCCTGGCTATAACTAGTGCCTTTTGACAAAGATATGCCGATGGTATGTGTGGTAGATTGTCAGATTTGCTCTCCGTGGAGTTCTGGTGAGAGAGAGAGAGAGAGAGAGGAGCACTTATGGGCTCAGTTAAGTCAGACGCTCCAGCAAATGAGTCATGGAAAATTGGACAGGTAATGACACAGGCTTAATGGTGCAAGTGATGTTACCAATCTTGCCAAATCATGTCGTAACACATCGGATGTAGCCTCCTCAGGTGCCGAAAGACCTCTACTAAAGCCAGGACTTGACAGCACTTTACATTAAGGGCTGTTGGCTGTGATGTGGGAGGAAAAAAGAGTATGTATGTATGATGGAGTCCAGGCTTTTACACAAGCACAGAAGCTAAAATATGATGAGGGCAGACACAAAACAACGTCGCAAGGTCAAGGGAAGAGAAACACAGTAATTAGAGATGTTTTTAGGAAGACCGATTAAGGTTGACACAAAGAAACGCTTCACATCAAAGATGAGAGAGGTGTTTTGCCGTCATAACTACACAGTGCTTAAGCCTTAACAAAGTGAGGAGACGTGTAAATATAGGCTGCACAATGTATCTGAGTGCGCAGCCATGAGGGCAGAGTCATGTGGGACCCGCGTAGGTGCCAAGCAGCCCCCTTGGCTCCCCATGAAGCGGTCACAACACACATGGCTCTTTCACAAAGATTAAAAGCTTAAAGCGGTGCATGGCAGAAAGCGGCCCGAGATTGTTGACAGGCTCAGGGTGGCAGGACGGAGGTTGGGGCAGACAGGCTCAGGGTGGCAGGACGGAGGTTGGGGCAGACAGGCTCGGGGTGGCAGGACGGAGGTTGGGGCAGACAGGCTCGGGGTGGCAGGGGGCGGAGGTTGGGGCAGACAGGCTCAGGGTGGCAGGGCGGAGGTTGGGGCAGACAGGCTCGGGGGTGGCAGGACGGAGGTTGGGGCAGACAGGCTCGGGGGTGGCAGGACGGAGGTTGGGGCAGACAGGCTCGGGGTGGCAGGACGGAGGTTGGGGCAGACAGGCTCAGGGTGGCAGGACGGAGGTTGGGGCAGACAGGCTCAGGGTGGCAGGACGGAGGTTGGGGCAGACAGGCTCAGGGTGGCAGGACGGAGGTTGGGGCAGACAGGCTCGGGGTGGCAGGACGGAGGTTGGGGCAGACAGGCTCAGGGTTAAACTCGAACACGCAGGAGAGCGAAGCAAAATGGGAAAGGGAGGGGGGGAGAGTTAATGTTAATGCCACATAAAAGTGTGTCAAGTCTGTAAGGTCAGGACCTTAACGACCTTAGTGACCGTGTTGCACCTAAATGTTGCTCTCTTGTTGTTGAGTTTATTAATTGTCTTTAAAGCTTTTACTTTCAGTTAGATTGTGAATTGCCATTCCGAGACCAGAGGTATGTAGAGGGACAGAGAGAGGGATAGACAGATTTGTGGAGAAAGGGATCTGTAAAGGTTGGTGACAGCGGACTGTAAAATTGTTGACAGGTCGTTGACAGACACTGACAGAGATATAGACATAATAAAAGGACCATAGGAGATCCTGTGAAGTGACTCTTAAGAATATGTGAAGGTCGGACACAGAGAGGCCAGTCATTCCCCCCCTGGCAGTCCCCATCTCCCACTTTGTCAGCTGTTTGATGGATCGTTGCATTGTCTTTGTTCCATAACCCCAAGACTTTTTCCGGTGCTCTTGTTCAGGCCTTTGCTCCTCGTGTTGTTTTAAGACAAAAGTTCCCATAGCCCTTTGGATGAGTACATGTAAAGGAAATAGATGATTTCAAAAGCAAATACCACACAAGGCAGAATTCCCCCGTGGGGGCAAATCACATTGTCAGTTCTGACTCAGGCACTAAGTGATAGGGATGTGCAAAGACAACAGTGTTGTCAAAGTTGAAATTAGGACGCCGGTCTCTGTTTCCGCTCAGTGAAACTGGTCCTTACCTGATGCCTGTGTGAGGAGACGGCCTCTCCCTCTCTGATCCAGATGTTAATCCCCGACTTCAACACCTGTGCGTTCGGACATCCGGATCCCTTCTGCTCCATGACATATGAGATGAGAGTGACAGAGGGTTGACAGCTCTCTCTCTTTCTCTCTCTCTCTCCCTCTCTCTCTCTCTCTCTCTCTCTCTGTCACGCACGCCCTGTACCATGACAGCCTGTCATTTTGGCCTCTTCCTCTCTCCTCTCGTCTCCCGGCCTGAGCAGTGACGATGTTGACCGATCCTCCGCACAGAGCCCCTCGGTGCCTGTCCTTCCGCTGTCCGCTCCAAGCAGCTTGAGAGTGTCTTTCAACACAAAAGGCCCATTCTGCTCTCGGCTCTTCCACGGGGACTTGTTTAGGACAATTTTCAGGATGTGGTGTTTTTCTGGAATTAGCACCAAACAATGGGCTCTCCCACAGCTGCTGCTGCTGCTGTGTTCGGCTTCCGTCAGTTGTGTTTTTAAAGTCAAGCAGTTTTTTTTTTTCTTTTCTGGTAAGCAGAAGAATGACCATTGACCTGAATGAGGCACCCTGTCTCCCCTTCTCTGCCATGTGTGTCTCAGAGAGTGTCCATGATCTCAGCCTGTCCTGGACGCTCGATGGCGTTTTAAGCCCCCACCGTCGACTTCAAGGCAGTGCTGCGACCGTCGACCAAGGCACCTAACCTTGACCCTAACCCTAACCCTTGCCTACCCCTGTGCCTTCCATGCAGCGCTGCCTGGAAGACGATTAAAACACCAAACACCGTCCTGGACACACCTTGGTCATCCACTTCCAAAGCCACCAAAGTGGGCAGTTTAAAGAAATTGCAGAGCAGTCCCCCCACTCACAAAACAAAGTGCTTCAAAGCCTGCGGTCCCCTACAAACAGCTGCTGTCTGCAGCCTCTCCCACTGCCACCCTCCTTTCTTCACTGCCTTTTCAGTAGCGATTTCAAATGGTGGAGGGTTTGTCTTTCAGAGGGCAGATTGATGGGTGCTATAAAGGCAGCTTGCGCTGTGGTGACAGGTGTGGATTTCTGTGCCAGAGGTCAATGTGGCCCTTTGTTGCCATGAGGGGTGACAGTGGCAAGACCACTGTGTGGACAGCAGGAATGTCTGACTCCTGAGCACTTTCACCCTATTGATTAATTTGGCCTTCATCCCATCAGTCAAGCTTCCAACCGAGGGGTAGGGACTAGGGATCTTTGGCATGTGTCTGTGTCTGTGTCTGTGTGTGTGTCTGTGCGTGTGTGAGTGTGTGTGTGTGTGTGTATGTGTGTCTGTGTGTGTGTGTGTCTGTGTGTGTGTGAGTGTGAGTGTGTGTGAGTGTGTGTGTGTGTGTGTGTGTGTGTGTGTGTGTGTGTGTGTCTGTCTGTCTGTGTGTGTGTGAGTGTGTGAGTGTGAGTGTATGTCTGTGTGTGTGTGTGTGTCTGTGTTTGTGATCTTAAAACTTTGATGTGGCCCAAATGGAATTACGAGCCCCCAAGCTACGGCTGACCACACGTTTCATTGCATATTTGTAAACACCATTACATTGGTTTTTCCCTTCTCATATCAATGTTTACTTTATCTCCTGTATAATCTCCAATTGAGAAAGCCTTCGGTGGAGTTTCAGTAAACATGAAGTTGCCCTGAATTCCACATCTCCCCTGGACCTTTGGATTTGGTGGCCTCCGCACCGCCACGCCTAGGTCCTTGACAAACCCACATCTGGATTTCAGGTGGGGCGACTGGGAGGTCTCCAGAGAGTGGGTAAATAATTAACCTGACCCAGAGCCTGGCTTCGGAGTCCCACTGTTGACAGTGAGCAGGAGAACACTAATTCCCGCTTGAAAAACCTGCCCCTGCCTCGGCCCTTCATCTGACTATAACCCCCCAAACTCCCCCTCAAGACCCGCTCTCAGAGTTACAGCTCTTGAGCTTCGCTAATGATAGCATCCCAGAAGGGCCTCAAGCCTCTAATGAGGTCACAATGACCGCTGTGCCCTAATCCCCCTCAGCCTGGGACACACCCTGTCTTACACTGTGTGTCGCCCCCTAGTGTTGAGTGGGTGCAGTAGCAGCTCAGTAGATCCCCTGTCGTAACCCCAGGCCCCACTTTGTGCTCACTTTATTAGCCAAGTATGAGCCACACTCGACGCAGGAGATTTAGCTGCCTGATCTTGACTGCCTAATTATTACTTTTGAGGTCGCAGACTTCACACAGTCAGGAAACACTGGGATTAAAACCACATGTCCGCGGCTTTGGAAGCCGTTCTCAGAATCAACAGACGGCTGATTTGCATCCAGGTTCTCCTGGTCTGGCTGTGCTTACTATACCATCTCAGGTTTTCAAAGTAAACGCAGCCTAAGTGGGCGCATCTGTGTACATGTACACGACATTGTATGGGAAACCACACTAGTGTAATTACATGTTGTGAGCCTACCCATCCTGTCAATCCTAGATTGGAGGTTTAGATAAGGGGTGGTGGTGTTGGTGGTGGTGCTATCGCCTCCTCTCTGGCAGATA